>NW_010140913.1:51385-96258 GCF_000699245.1 Pterocles gutturalis
CGATGGAGTGCAGATTCTCACTCTGTGCTAGTGTTTTTCAGATTTTCAACTCTCTTTTCAGCCTGAAATAAACAGGGATCAGGCCCTTGATGTAGCTCTTGCTGCGCTCTGATTCCTAGATGACCAGGTTTGGTGTAAATACATCGTCTTTGAGTCTGGTCTTCTCTGTGCAGTTATTTTTGCCCAAACGTGGCTCCCCTTGCAAGCTTCTGTGTGCTAGGACAACTCTTACAAAGCATGTGGAGCAGCTCTCAAGTCCCTGTGCGCGATGATGCCATACTGTGTGTCAGACTTCCAGAGAGATTATCTCTGCTGCTTTGTGCTGCTCCAAGCTGAGCTCTTCTCGCCTCTTTTTCCTCTGTGAATGCTGCCAAACTTATCTGTCCTTCTTGGGCATAGGCTTTAGGGAAGAGAAGGGATTCTGGAAAGGTGCTGAACAGATGGCGCAAGGGCTTTCCTCATAGCTTATGAGGCACGCTGCTACCTCGGGAGGTAGTTTGCCCTGTGAAGAGGGGGGTAAACATCTCTGTGAGTATCACTACTCTTGAGCTAAGCAGCTTGTGCGTGCGTGTAGATGGGGCAGCATGGAAGTGATGGTTGTTGGTAGGTTTTCTTTAAAGACATAAGGGTTGGTTGCTGCAAAGCAATCACTGTATCCCAAACAGACACCATCCCTTGTCTTTTCTCCCTGGGACACTACAGTATGAAGGTTAGTGTGAGGATCTCTGTTTTCCAAACGGGGGCAGCAGGTTTTGCTGGAGCTTCTGCCAAGTCATAGAGATGGGTTTTTTAAAGGTAGTTCAACTTTAGACCTGGAGCTGCCATCAGCATAGCCCTGCACACCTCTTCTGTTTGTGACTGGTGATGCCAGAGCCACGAAAAGGACTTGGAGATTTTCTTCTGCCTCTATCAGGCTCAAGGCTTCATACAGCTAATATCAGCTGTGGACCATTAACTTGTGTGTAGTCGTATGCTGCTAGAATATATTGGTCTGGCCACAGCCTGCTCCAATAATTTGTTAGGTGTATAGTCTTGCTTGAGATTTTTTCCTTCCGGAATTTGTTTTTAAAATCCCTGTATAGGTTCCTGCCTCCCAGTGAAACTCCGTGAGAGGGTTTGTGCTGTAGCCTTGCTCTAGGAGATTTGCTCAATTTTGATCTGTTACAGCCAACCGCTTTCTGCAGAAGTGTTGTGGAAGTCTCCGGCGAGCTGATCTCAAACGTTATGGTGCAGTGCCATCGTGGCGCATCCAGCTCTGAATCCATGAGCAGCGAGGAGGTAAGGAAGGGGGAAACTGATTTCTGCTGCCTGGGGGGAGTGAAAATTCTGCTCATCCTCTTTTAAGGAGAAGTCAAGTGTACATATGTGAACTGCAACTCCTGTTGCAGTTGGAGGTTTTGATAAAAACTGAATGTGGTTTTGAATCCATCTGTCTCCTGCAATGCTTCCCTTTCCATCAGCTGAGAGGTTTGACCTTGCCTGATGGCTGCCTGGGGAAAGTGGGAATCTCTGTGGCCGTCTGGCACATCCACCAGCTCCGAAGCTCTTTCTTCATTGCCGTACAGAGTGCGTGCCTGGAGAAGGGTGATTGGCACATCTTGCAGCCAGGAACAAATACCGATGGCTCTGGCTCCATTACCAGACCTCAGCTGAGCATGTAATCACAGTATCGGTGAAGAACACTTGCTCTGCTGGGATTTGTGTTCTCCTATTTGATCTTTAAGGTGTGATTGAATGCTGACCTAACCTGTGGACTCCTGCTAGCTCTTTTCAAATCATGCCAGTGTCCATCTTTCCCATGAACTGACACTTGAACCTGGGTGCCTGCACTTAAAGCACAGATCTACAGGGAGTGATGTGCTTGAGGATTATACACAGGGGACAAAGATAGTTTCACAAGCAAGGTGCCAGAGGGTATGGACAGCTTTTATTTTTTTGGAAAGTGCAAGTGACTAAATGAATAACTTGAAGCAAATAGGATTCTGTGTCACCTTCTCCTGGTTTCAATTGCCAAATTAGCTTGTAATTGATTTTTTTTCATTCAGAATCTCTATTCAGAGCTAGCTAGTGAATTGCACCACAGGAAGTCTTGATTTGCAGAGCAGGAAGACCGCATGTGAAGTACTGAAATATGTAACATTGTCTTGGATGCTCAGGCTGTCCTCTGTGGGTTAAGCATAACTCTTGTTTAATAGGGCACTTGGTATAAACACTTACTTTTACAAGCAGACATCTTCCTGCAAGTCGTCTTTAACCATCACTTAAAATTCAGTACTGCTGCCAATATTCCTGTGGGGGAATATATTTCCTGCAATGTTAATAAGAAATAAATGCCAAAGGGAATTATTGCGCATGGAAATGAAAGTATTTCTTTCTGCAGAGGGCTGCAGCAAGTGCACCATAGCTCTTCCTCTAGGGCTGCAGCTCAGCTGAAGGGATCCCAGCCTGGCTCAGGTGGAGATGGTGTGGTGGAGCTGTGGTGGATGGTTTGGGTGTCTCTCCCGTAGTGCTGGTGGCATTTGGGTAGGAGAAGGAATTATGTTTGGCTGGGATCATATTACTGGGATAGAGACCTACAAAAGAAGAGTGTAGAGAGCTTTTAAAAGAGTAATTTGGGATAAATGAGTCAAAGAACTGTCCTGTGCGACTGCAACAGCCTAACTCTGCTCTCCTGGCTGTATCTCCCTCCAGGAAGGTCAGGTAAGGTATGAAGTGCTGGAGATGTTGACCTGAGAGCCTACCTGCAACTGCAGACTCCCTTAGCAGCATTGCTGCTTTGTGACAGTATCGGCAGTAATCGTGTTTTCAGATAAATTAATAATGAAGTGTGGAATTACTTTAGTGGTCATGTATTACCAGAGGAAGTGAAGGAGAGGTGGGCTTCTTGGCAGATGAGCTTTTTAAAGAGATGTCTTTAATTTACAGATGATGTATATGCCGATAACGAACCCCAACAGGCGAGGCAGCAGTCGCAGGGAAGGTAAGCCATTTCTGCCGTGCTGGACTGTCCTTATGGATCGTCTGCAAGGACCATCCCAAGGCCATCTGTCTGAGGGAAAAGAAAATATGGAAGACCAAGAGTTTGCTCAGGTCCTGGCCAGCTGCTTTTCCCTTTGCAGAGGGGCATCTCATTGAGGAATTGGTGAGAGCATTAGGCTGTAGGGCAGTTCTGGGATTTGTATGTTCTGTGTACAATCTCTTCTGGATTGCCAGATTTGTGCTCTCATAACCAGCACCTGCGTGTATCCTTTAGGTTGTCTTGATGTTGTGCACAATGCTGAATGAATGTGTGTTTGAAATATATAACACTCAGGTATGTCTCCATGTTCTGTTTTTTAAAAGATGTGTTTGCTCCTGAAGCCTTCCCTTCAAGAGGAAGAGGCGGCAGCCGTGGAGACCGGCACCAACCCAGCTATTTCAGCTCTGACAAGATTGAGTAACATGGTTCGGGTGAGTACAGTTCAAAGTGTAGCTCTTACACAACCTAGGTCTGCAGGTTTTGTGGCAGGGTGGGAAAGTGACTGCTCAGGATAAAGGATCTCGTTGGGAACATGGTTTTTGGCTGCGAGCATACTAAAAGCCATTTGCCTCTAGGCATTTGTAGGACTTGTTTCTGGGGAAATGCGGTGGCACAAAGGGCACTGTCAGCTCCCTTGACAAACACTGATGGGGTGGCAATCTCTGCTGCCTGCAAAGGGCTCACGGAACTCTGACCAGCTGTCAAGGCAGCAGCAGAAGTTTTTCATCTTCACTCCTAGGAAGACATCCTAAATACAGAGCTCATGGCTTTCACTTGCTCTCGAGCAGTCCATCCCAAGTACTCATGCAAACACCAACGTCCTGGTGTGTGAGAAAATCAACCTGCTGGCCTGAGTTTAGCATAGCGCTTAAGCCTTGAGCTACAGCTCTGCTTCTTTGCCTTCATCTCTCTTGGCTGGCAGACATGTTCTGTAGATACTTTGGACTTTATCCAGACTGGTTGCCCTCAGCAAGGGTGTATCGCTTGGCTGTAGGATCTGGAACATGTCCTGGCTGTAGGATACGAGTTGTTTGTTGCCCCAGTCCTTCAGCAAGTCACCCGCCATCTCTGTGCTGGTGCTTTCCTCCCACACATGGCTGCTTGTGTCTATTTATATTGCAAAATCTTGGAGGAATGGCAGTGTCTTTGTGCCAAATTTAATGGAACAGGGCACCGAGACTGCAGGGTTCAGCACACAAAAAATGAACGTGGTTGGAAGGTACCTGGGAGAGCCGAGATGCCGTTTGGCCAGGGCAAGCGTTTGTTGCGAGAAGGCGTGAAGGAGATGTTTGGAGCCCAGTTAATGGAAAGGATAATGAAAGGCACTCATGATTGATGGGAGCTGTTGAGGCCTATCCTGCACAAACCACCTTTGCTGACCTGCTGCTGAGGCTCCATGTGGGAACAGCTCTAATTGCCGCTGAGATTTTACCTGCCATCATAGCAGCTCGTCTAAAGGGAAGTGGTTTTGAGAGAGTTGCGGCAACACAGAGCAGAGATCATTCTTTGGCACACTAAACAGCTCTAAAGTAGTTGGGAAAGGAAGAGGAAATTGCTTAGCACTATGTCTTCATGATTAAAAAGGTTTCGTGTGCTGGCTTGGGTGCGTATCATTAGCAGGTCTCTGTCCCTGCGGAGAGTGCCAGAACGGAGTGCTCCGTGTGCGCGGAGCTGAATTCAGCCTGCTGCACTGGAAACAAGACAGTTTTAGATGTAATTTAGCATCTATGACTCACCAACAGCTAACACATGTTACTCATAAGCATATCTGTGGTAAACCTGTATGTGCTGAAGGAGACGTAACCCCTGCTCTCCTAGGAACTAGATATGAAAGGAAAACCCAGTCATTCTGCTGGGTCAGGGCTGGCTTTGTAAAAATTATTTAATGACATCCATATGCTATTTTGGTTTATCCATGAGCTAGTAAAGGTGATATGCTGTTTTCATCATTGCCTTTTCTCTTGCAGGAATCGCTAACTTTTCTAAATAGCTTTGAACTTCCTTGAGCACATTGCAGTGGCGTTCTGGTGTGCGCTCTGTGTCCTTCTGGGTCGCTTTAATCCAAGGAGATCTTGTGGGAGAGCAGCATAAGGTTCATTTTTTGTTCCAGAGAGCAGAGGGATAATTTTTGTAAATGCCTGATCATGGTTGGCTTTTGAGAACCAAACGGTTGCAGTCTGGCTGGGTAAATATGGGTTGAAACTTCTTCGATCCATCTTCTAGAAAAGTTGTGGGGAAGGAGAGGTCTGTGCTGGAAATGGGCAGACATCCTTTTCTTTGCATCTAGAAAATGTCAGCTATCTTCATTTAATCCTTTGGTTCCCAAGAGGAGCTATCCCCATTAAGCAGTAATCACAAATATTTTGTGTTCCTGGATCTGATGTCTAATAAATCTCTAAACCAGAAGCAAGCTGTAAAATCTTCTTGAAAGTTTGAAACAAATGGGGAGAAATTTATGGTTCTTTAAATCTTGTGCAGTTGGAGTTTTAATGCTCCCTGCTTGCTCTTGAGGAGGATGGGTTGCAAGCGTCAGTTGTGGAGCTGTGTTTCATACCGGTGTCCTGGGATTTGGCCATCTCAGAGACACATGCATCAGGAGATTAAGGGAGATTTTTTTTCAGAACTCCTCATTTCTCTTGCTTTTATTCATTTGCCTTATTATTAGCTGCAAAGCCTGGAGAGAAGTCTTCTCAATTTCACTTGTATCCAGAATTAGAAGGTTTAATCCATGGCTTTATTTTGGAGCCACATGTATCCCAATTATTTCATGTGTTTGAGGACAGGGAAAGTTATTGGTTTTTTTTGGTTTTTTTTTTTTCTCCTGTGTTTTGGCACCTTTTTGTGATCATGGCTGGCATTATTACAAGCCATACAGTGATGGCAGTGTTTGGTGGGGCGTGGGAAATACGTGCTGTGTTTTGAGATGGCAGTAGCTCATCTGGCATAGTTTAGCTGAGAATATTTTGGGGGGAGGCTGGGGAAACAGCAACTTAATCATAGAAGACTTTAATCTCTTACTCAACCTGTTGTTGATAGGCAAAGCTAGACAAGTTCAGGTAAGAAATGAAATGTAATTTTATTTTTTTTACGCAACAGTATGGGTAACTGACTGCTGCAAAAATTACTAAGGCAAGTGGCCAAAAGAGTTTTTCATGGTGAATTTTACATTTTCTGAATGAGGTGGTCTTATCTTTTTGGCTACAGGAATTATTTCAGGGGAATCCTGGGCCTGAGTCTATGTAAGAAGCTAGGCTAAATGATTTCGCTGGTGCTTTCTGTCTGTTTTTATTTATTAGAACAAGCTAAATATTCAAGAGGAAAAAAAATCAGTGCAATTGTTATATAAAGAACAACTCTTTCAAGTCTGCAGCCTTCAGATCCACCCATCTGCTGATGCCTGCAGGAGTTAGCAAACTGCGTATGGAAGAACCGCATCAATGATTAATGAGCTTACTCTGGTGACAAGACCTAATCAGATTTTCTAGATTTATTTCCTAGTGCATCTCCGGAACTGAGGAGATTGTAAAATTCACATGTCATGCTGTGGACCACTCTAGGCATGTAGGCGAGCGACAGCAGGAGAGCCAGCTGCTGCCCACCAGCTGATCACCGGTTAACAACCTCAGCCTGCAACAAGCATTCGGGTCATGAGTTAGCTTGGCCTGCCTGGTCCCTGCCGAGCTCCTTGGAGCTGTGTGGCTTGTCACAGCGTCGCCAAAGGGCATGTCGGTGATGCAGGCAATCCCCTGTTGAAACTCTTGGGGAGGAGGGACTCCTGCCCTGGAAGGATGCTGTTGAGCACACGTGCAATATGAAAGGCACTTTGAGTGAGTGTGCACAGGTATGTAGGATTGTGGGTTCCACCCTGGATCCCTGAAAGCAAAAGAAAAGGGCCCCAATATTCTGCTCTTCCTAAATCAGCTGCCTAAGGCAGTCGTCTCTTGTGTGGGGTGGAGTCTAACCTACGACTTACATCTGGATTCTCCACAGCAATGCTTCATTTCCTTGAACGGGAAAATGAAGAAGAAAATTCCTGCCTTTGCTTGCAATATACATGCAGATTGTGAATGCTGATTTTTCTCTTACTGTCATTAATCACACAAGGAAAGTGGTTTTTAACAGATGATTAAATTAATTCTGCCTCAAGCCAAGGGGCTGTGATTTCCTCTTCGAGTTTTCTACATTTTCTTAAAATGCCTCTGTGGCTGAGTTCTCGCTTGGCACAGCTGCCTGCTGGCAGGACTGCGGTGATGGCAGTTGTTACGTGCTGATCAGCAGCCTTGCAGAAGCAGAAGTGGATAGCCTGGCATCCTTGAATATCAGGGTGTTGGGCTTTTTCAGCAGAAGAATAACTGGCAACATCGGGCCTCTTCTGCTCATACCCAGGAAATCCCGGATCCAGCCTTCAGAGTGAAATGGATGCTTGCTTGTCTGTCTGCTAGAAAAATAATAATGGAGCAGGGTGCATAACCCTCCTGGGGCATGGAAAGAAGAGCTGGGATCCCCAGTGTCCTCATTAAGAAGCTGCTTGGTTTTAGTTCCAGTTTTGTCTTCTTATGGCTTCATATATTCTGTCTTTTTCCCTCTCCATTTACCCACTCCGCTTTCTCCAGTTCTCGAAAAGCGGCTTATTTCTCTCTAGGGGGAAAAAAAAAAAAAAGTGAAGCATCAGAGGGAAGGAAAATCCCTGCAGAATGGGATCCGTTGCATAGTGCATGAGCTCCGTATCGGATCAGCTTTGAGAGGGAGAGCTGGAGCAATTTATCACTTAGGCAACACGGAGGAAATGACAGGCTGCCACTCTATTCTGTTATATTCCTCTCGCCTTGAAGTCTGTCTGTGATAGCCGAGTCCTTGGTGTCACCTGGCATCTGTGATGTGCTGCAGCAGAGCAGACAGCGTGCTTCCGTCTGCTCAGAGGGGAAGGACTGAAACAGAAGCGGACCCAGGCAGGACCTTTCCTGATGCTCGGGTCGGATCAGAGTGCAGGGATGAAGCAGAGGTGTTGCAGCAGAGAGGAAAATCGCTGTGACAACCTCGATTTTTGACTTGCCCTTTGTCCACCTCTTCTAGCTCTGTTTTGAAGGATTAGACCCATTGCTGCCCTGAGGAAATTGTTCCTGCTTCTGGAGGACACAGAGCTGGGATGATTCCTTAGCCGTCACTATGTCTTGATTTTGATTGCAAGCCCCTGAATTTAAGTGCTGGAGACTTCAGCCAGGAACAGGGCTTCAGCAGAGGAACAGAAAGGGCTCTCGGCTGGCTCCCAGCCCACTGCTCCATGTTGCATTTTGCAAGCACTAGAAATGAGCTTATCAGAGACTCGTGCAGGCTGGGGGGGACCTCTGGAAGCCCAACTCTGCTTAGAGTAGGGCCAGGTTCAGGAGGCTCTGCAGCCGAGGTTTGCATATCCCAGGCTATAGATCTCTCATCCTCTCTGGGCTCCAGGTTCGGTGTTGGAGCACTCTTGGGGGAAGATTTTTCCTTCAACTGAGCTGGCATTTCCCATGTTCCCACTTGTTCCTGTTTCTCTTGTCACTTGGTCCCCAGGAATGCGGCTGGTCCTGGTTCTCTGGCCCACATCCCCCATCTCCAGGGCTGGGCAGGACCCCGGTGCTCCTGGACAAGCTGCTCCCAGGTGGTTGCTGGATCTAACACTGCCCCATGTGTGGACACGTCTTTCTGGCACAAATCTATCCCTGAAGTTTTATTAACAAAATTGTTGTACAGAACAATTTCAGGTTGCCATGGTGACAAACTTGCTGAAGATACAGTGGAGGCTACAGACTGCTGTAGAAGCAGTCACATGTTCCCTTAGAAAAACATATTTCAAATTTCTTCTGCATATTGTAGCTCTGAATTCAGGTCCATTTCTCAGAAGACCATACATCAACTTATAGCCTTGGCCCTCTGCTTTTGAGACTTTAAAATATGCATTAATTTGTGTCCCATGTGACTTATTTCACTGTTGTTAATTTTTCTAGCACTCTGGTTCTCTTTTCTTTTTACACTAATTAGCAATTTACGTGACATTTGTGCGCATGTAAAGTGTTTCGCACATGCAGATTTCTTTTTACAGATTCCTCATGGTGTGATTCTGATCCTAAACAAATTAATAAGTAACTCAGTGAAGCTGAACACATTTTTTTTTTTTCCTGAGGCCATGGATGTTTGGTTAGTTCTGTGAAGTATGACACAAATTTTAAGCTATGACGTTTCTTCCCCCCTCCCTTTTTTTTTAAAGTAGATTGGAGAATGAGAAGAATCAAGATTCAAAGATCCATCACGGGAAGAAAGAACCTGATGCCATTTCCTTTCCCTTTTTTGTGAAAAACTATTCGGTAATGAAGTGACAGTCTTTCCCTAAGTTCGTGTCCTGCTGTTATGTCAAATGGCCATTGGATAAGATGCTCAATGTGTGCGCTTGTCGGTCGATAGCCACTTTCTGATGTGTCAGAGCTCACTGGGAGGACATTTCAGACACCCAGCCTGTGTCCAGTATGCGTTGTACCATCTCATGATGACACCATTAAAGGATCGTTGTTCCATCTGGTTGTTCTGCAGTTGCTCTCTGGTTGCTTGTAATTTTCTGTGAAGCTTGTAGCTAATTATTGATTCATTCAAACTAATAAAGGCACTTAATTCCTTTTTCTCTGGGGTGCAACAGCTGTGGATAAGGTGTCTTGCTGCAAATCCAAAGGCTTGAGTTTTAGCCCACCAGCAATCTGGCTTTAATGGGTACTTGAGCACTCCGGTGGGAAGCTGAGGGAAGATGATGAATCTTTTAAAACATGGACATGGTAAAGCCATCTTCTTTAGGAAAAAGTATCAGCTGGGTTTTTAAGATGTGCTTCCATCCCTGTTTGCTCCCACCACACCGTGCTTGGTTTGCAGCTTCACTGCTGTGCTCCCCAATGTTCAACTCTTCTTCTCAGTAAGTGGTGGTCATGGGAGCTGCAGAATTGATTGTTGGCTCTTTTCCACTTATGCAACTGTCCCTCCTTTCAAAATGAACTAATTTTTCTCTCTGCAGCAACTCTCCCATCCAGTGTGACTCCATTAGTTTTCCCTACTGATTGCAGCACGGTAGCCTGGTTTGCGGGGATTTCTCTCTCCAAAGCATGGCACCATGGAGTCAGAGCCCTCAAGGATCGCCCGTGGCAGCAGCAGGGAGCAGGAGGAGGTGGAAGGTGCTGATAAGGTGTAGAGCAGAGGTCCAGCAGAGGAAGGGCTGTTTTCCTCTCTCATGGTGGTTGTGCTTTGCCGTGTCAACAGGACTGGGAACATCACCCCTTCCTTCATCATGAGTGCACAGCTCCAGAGTCCTCGCGTCATCTGTTTCTCTGCTGCAGTCGAGTAATTTTTGCCCAGCACCTTCTTCTTAACAGGGGTGACTTCACCCCTCTGTGCCTATTTCAGGTAGAACCTGTGACTCGTCATTTAAAAGCTGGTGGAAAGAATCAGCTTAGCTGCTTTCTGAAACTCCTGAGCTCCAGTGATCGTGGCCTTGGTCTTCTCGTGCTGGCATGTATGTCTTCCTGTCCGAGGCAAAGGCATGGGTGAGCAGAAGAACCTGCTGGGCTCTTCCTCTACGACCTGACTTTGTCTCCTGGAAGGGATGAAGTGGATTGAGCCTGTGCCTCAGCAGAATAGGGGGGAAGCATGTCCTAGTAGCTAAGTCCTGTCGTAGCTCCGTAAGCCAGGGAAAAGAAACAGAAGAGACTACTGAGTGTGATAGTGGGTCTTTCATGACCTGGAGTAGAAAACTTGTCTTTGAGCTAGAGCCTGGCTAGCTGGTGCTGGAGTGATGAGCAGAGCCTGGCCCTTGCTCTTCCAGGTGCGGTGCGTTAGGGGAAATAACTGTCTGTAAGCAAACAGGAGTGGAGCATCACTTCCCTTCAGGAAGTTGCTTTTGGCATCATTTGTTTACTTTATCTGCCCTCTGCGGACAGAAGTTCAGGGGCAGGGCTGTGTCCCTGCAGTGGTTTCCATCACTCATGGGATGCGCTGCCATCTGGGTTACACACCGCTGTTGTCTGAGATAAAAAATCTTACTGCTGTTCAAGAATGAAAACTGGGGCTGGCGCTGACTTCCAGCTGTGACCTTTGTGTAGAAAAGGTCTGCTGGTCTCTTTGTGTTGCTAACATAGGTGTCCTAGGAGCAAAAACTCCTCCGAAGGCAGGACCTTGCAGTCACATCCCTTGGGAAGGAGGGCGGGAGCTTGTCTGCAGGGAAGCACCATTGCAGCAGATGCACAGGTTCCAACATCTCCTTTTGATAGATGCAATAAAAGCAATGAAAGGCCAGCCCTCTCCCGTGTCCATGAGACACCTATATGCTCATCATATGTGCACTTCCCCACAAAAAGGCAGAGAAAACACTTTTAAAATTTTTTTCCACCCGCAAAATGGGTTACAGGTACTTTCAGCTCCTTGCTACACTTATGCAAATACCTTCACACCTAGAAGCTGACATGGCATCTGCTGTGCAGATGTTTATCTGGCACTAGGGAGTCATATTTTCTCTGTCTGCATTACTCAAGTCTTCTGTGGTCTCAAATTGCTGACTCAAGCACTTGTTGCTCCAGCATACCAGTGATAGTTGCTACGGATGTTCCCTTCCAACTCCCATGGCTGAGAGTTTGGTCTGAAACACCACTACTGCATCCAAGAGCAAATCTCTCCTTGCTGTGAGAAGCCTGGAATCACAGCGGGCTCCTGGTTCTGTAGCCAGCCACGTCCTCACCCATGTGGACTTCCAGCCTCCAAGCACACTGGTGACTCCAAAACTGCCTCTTGAGGGAGCAAGCTCCAATAGAGAACCTGTCATTAAACCCTGTTTGTGCTCCCACAACAAAAAATATTTTGCCTTGTTGTCCGTTTGCATGCTGTGTTCTCCATGGCCACCCTCCCCAAGCTATGGTTACAGTCGCTTTGCCAAGTGAGACCTAGGGGTTTGTTAGGTGGACCTTGTAAGACCACTACTGGTTTTGTTATTGGGCTTTCCTTGGAGAATGAAGATTCATGCAGCAGTGGGGACAGGGAGGGAGCTTTCCCTGTATTGCTTAGAGATCCTACTTGCCCTGGAAGGAAGGTGCAGAGTAGAAATTTTTCTCATGTAGACTTTGAGGTTGTTCAGAAACTCTGAGACAGCAAAAAAATAGAGGTGTGTCTGAAGGGAGGCAGCAAAACCATGGGGTGTTAGACTGGGGCTTGCTCCGTGCAGGGACTTTATGGCAGTTGGTTTGAGCCTGGCCTCAGCAGAAGGTAAAAATGTGATCACCCTTCCACTGCAGGGCATCTGCAGTAGGGATAGGATGAGGAAAGAAGTGAGGACTTATATTGGTTTGGACTCGTGCAATAATTTGGGGGATGAGTAGCAGCAAGCGTGGGTGAGTGCCACAGCTGAGGCAGCATCAGGAGCTCTGTCCCTGCACACAGTGAGCGTGTCCTGCGCACACCTCCAGCACCTTCACGCGTCCTGGGGGAGAGAGGGAAACTGCTGACTCTTTACACTCTGTGAAAAGGCAGCAAAACCTGCATTCACGGCAGAATCAGTCCTTTTCTATGCATTTTCTCTTTTTTTTTCTGTACACCCCAACACTTTTTGTGCTGATGGTGTCTGAGCAGGTATTCCCATGGCGTGGTATTGATGGAGGACGACACCATAGAGAGGTGCTGCAGAAAAACTGGGCTCAGTTCCCTCCTTGCCTTTCAGTAAGCACTTGGGGAAGCATAGTGCTATGTGGGCTGCAGGGTGCCACAGCATTTCATTTCCCAGACCCTCTCTTTGCCATCATGCCATAGATGCTCAGTCATCATTTCCTACACATAGTGCTTGATGCTGGTGTGGTTTCTACCACCGACGGATGTGTGTTGGTAGCCCTGGAGCAATTCTGTTTATCACAGAGGCTAGCTGGGAATGGGGAAAGCTATGTGAAACTAGTCTAAGAAAATTCTTAAAAGGCAGATATCATCTCCAGTAAAAGCTGGATGGAGCCTAGCCCATGTTAGGAAGAAGGTTATTGCTCATCTTGCAGGAATGTGGAGATTTCCTGGCACACGCAGTGTTGTCAGCAACCTAATCTCAGGTGGGTGACAAACTGGGCTGACCCCTGGATGATCTCTCTCAAATGAAGGAGAGGCTTTCATTGCCAAGCCTGTATATTGATTTCAGAGCAGGGAGATGCTGGGCTCAGGACCTAAGCATTTTCCAGCCTTGACTCTACTGTAGAATGTGCAGTTTTTGGTATGGCTGTAAGTGCAAGGTCAACAGAGAGGCTTGGGAGGGTTTTAAGGAGACCTAGCTGTGCTAAGGATGGAGACCATCCTTCGTGGCAGAATAGGTCAGTAGTAATGCCGAGCATCAGTGTCACTGGTGGTGAGCGTGGCAGGCCACTTCTGTTCCTGCTTCCCGCTGGTGGTGGTGCCCACTAGGTGTCAGAATTGAACAAATGCAAGGCTGGCACGGGGAAAAGGGGATCCCACTTTTCAAATTATTCTGTTGTTTTTTTTTTTTCCTTCTGATTTCTGATGTGCTATATGATAAAATGACCTCAGGAGAAGGAGGATCTGTTTGTTTAGATGGTGAAGAGAACAGGAGAGGAGGAGGAGGAGGAGGAGGAGGAGAAATGACGGAGACAAAAAAACTCCCAGCCGGGTTAGGGTGCTTGGGAGCCTAGAGCTTAAATTCTGCTCCAGGCACAAAGACGGTTTTGCTTTTTACTCCTAGGAATAGTAGAGTTTTCTCTCTCCTGTGTGACAAACTTATCCTTTTTGATAAAATGGCTTTTATTTAAATTTCCTAGCCATCTGTTGCCTTGGACTACAGGCTATAAGGTGCCTTCAGTAAGAGGACAGCTAGAGAAATGCTGGTTGCAAGGAGGGTTTAATTTTATAGTTGAAGTTTTCCCCTCACCCCTGCTCCCAGGTCCCACCTCTCCTCTTATTCAAGAGCTTAGCTCATTCACTGCAGCTGGTTAACGTCTGCAAGGGCATCATCATGGCCCTAAAGCCTGGGTGTACTAATTAATGCTTGCACAACCAGGAGGAAATTTGCTATTGTCTGACACTTCATATCTGCTGCTGTGTTTTCTCCTTTCAGACCTTCAGCTGGCTTTAAAATCCTCTTTTTTTTTCCCCCTCTTCCCAGGACAAATCATTGCCTCCGTCTCACGGTGCAGTGAAACTCTGCAGGAAACAGAGCACCAGCGGGTCACTGGAACCTCAGACTTGTTTTCCTGAAGGAGCATCTGCCCGTGTTGCTGGTGGGGTTTGGCAGTTCAGTGGTCAGAGCTGCCATGGGATGTCCCTGGAAGGTCTCCCAGCTGATCTTGGTCAAGGTGACGTGTTCTTGTAGTTTTCTTCCCGCGGCATTGGCGGGGAAGGCTCGTTCTCCTTTATGATGTTCTTACATGTCCTGCTGGCTGATGGGCTTGGTCAGGGTGGCTCCAAACATCTCTCTGGCAAGGCAGCACTGTGGTGATGCTTCTCCTGGCCTGAGCTGGTTCTTCTCACCCCAGAATGCAATATTCCTTTCCCACCTACTTTGGATTTTCAGCATACTGTGCATAGGCACGTGCCTCTCCTCATTTTTCAAATACTGTTTGGTTTTGGTTTTTTTTGTTTCAGGCTGCTCCTGAAGCTATATCCATCTGTCCGTATCCATTGTCAAAGTGTGTGTCGCTTGTTGCAAAGACCAGCAGCGGATTTCCCCTACAGTTTCCATCTAGGTAACATCAGCTAGCTGATAGCACACTTGCAATCCTCCACGCGCTGAAGGCTTCTGCCACGGGGATGATGTGCCTGTGGGCATCGCTTGCTCTCTGCGACAAGCGGGGAGGCTGTGCTAGAAAACCAGTGTTAGACCAGTTCCAGAAAGGGAAGCTTCAAACATGGGTCTTACATCTTTGAAGGAAGCCAGGCTCCTGGAAATGGTCTAGATGTTCCTTGCAGGTTACGTCACGGGGAGGTTCAGCTGGAAGAGACAGAGCCCAAGAAGGAAACTGGGATTTCTTGTTGGCCTGCGGGGACCAAACTGGTTTAGGGCATTAACTATCTGTGAGACTTGGAATTGAAGAAGGAGACCACCAGGAAAACCGCAGAGCCTGGCAGGATCCCAGGGATTACAGGCTATGATTAATGAGAGCTTAAAAAGAATCTTATGTGCTTTTGGAGGCTGAATCTTTTTCTGAGCAGTGGGGAGGTGCTGCTGCTGGCTGAGCCTCCTGATCTGGAATAAATAATGGAGAAAAAAATAACAGCCTCCCAAATTGAAGGCTGCTGGTTTAAATGAAGAAAAAAAAAAAAAAGCCTGTAATCTCATAAAAAAGCAGTACTATGCAGAAAATCAGGGTCCAGAAACATCTAAAGCTGGAAATGAAAGTAGTAAGCCTCATGTTCACGCCAAGTGTATGAGCTGAAATCATCCTGAAAGTCTACGTGGAGTATAGCAATGTAGTGAAGTCTTGCTGGTGCTGTTGTGCAGGGGAAAGCCCAGGAGTGATTTGGATGGGTCAGGAAAGCAGATGCCTGGTCTGGACTTCTCCAAAGCCTCCTGACAGGCTTTTCTTGTAGAGAATATTAGAGAAGTGAGACAGGCATGAGACAGGGTGAAGAAGTGTCACGGCTCAAAAACTGGCATGAACAAAATTCTGAAGTGAGCGGGTGGCACTTGCAAGTGCAGCTGGTGCAGAGCTGGTGGTTGCAGACAACCTTTGGGACTGCGGTGAGTGGTTTTGTTGGTGCCCTTACAAGCATCCTTCTTCTAGACAAGGGCTACATGACACGTGTTAGTGGGGCAGGGCAGCCAAGGCCCAGCCATTTCTTCCTATACGTGTTTTAAAGGTCTTTGCTTTTGTATTTAAATACTGAAGGCAGCCTTGCTCAGCAGCGAAAAATCTCCATTCAGCAGGTTTGCCAGGTACTTTGTGAGATCCAGAGCGGGGAAAAATACCCCAGAAAATCCTGGGATGGTCTCTGATGCAGGGACTGCTAAGGAATGTTTTTATACCTTTTCTGCTTCGTGGAATGGTATTGCAGAGTGTTTGGAGGAGGAGGGCACTGGTTACAGGAAATGCTAGAAGTGATTGCAAGAGCCTTTGACTTGTCTGGTTTTCTAAGCTGGTTAAAAACTGTTGTTTTATTAGTTACAAACTCTTTATTGTCTTGGAAGGAACTGAAATAAACACTTGTCCATGGAATTGTTTTCAGCTTCTTGAGCTCCTAAATGCTTTTAAAGGATATAAAGGTCCTGCTGGTGAATTTTCTGGAACAGGCAGTATCTAATGATAAGCCAGACCCTACACCATCTTTCCTGGCAGAAAGAAAATGATGCAAATATTGTGTCAAGAAAGACTGTCACAAGAATAGGAGCAGCATTCGAAGCCTGCCTCTTTCAAAGGGTCAGAGCAGTGCATCTGTACATTTGCAATGCAGTCAGTGAACCAGAACACAGCCTTTTGTCCAAAAAGCTTCTGTGTCATAGCCTGCAAATGTACCTACCAAAGTGGGGGGGTCTGGGGAAAGACCAGAAGTGAATGGTTGGGGTGCTGTTGCTGTTTGCCTGTGGTTGAAGGAGTGTCACGGGGTCAGTTCTTTCACTGAAGGAGGATGCAACGAAGGCCTGAAGCTGAAATATTAGGCCCTGTCTTTCTGCCCCAATTACATGACTGAATCTTCTTTAAAATGACTACTTATTATGAGTATTTCATAATGAAATTACTATTTCGTTGAGATCTGCCGTTGCACAACAGGCTATGTTCTGACACTGAGGAATTTCTCGTCCTTCTCTGGCTGAAACAACTCAGCAGAAAGTTTGCCAATAATCTAGTTTCCCTAAAAATCCTCTTTTTAGGAGAACTTACTATTTGTTGAAAATGTTGCGTGGTCTTACTGTGAACAAAAGCATAGATAACTCGGTGTGATGCTCATGCCTGTCATCGATTGACATTTGCGGCGTTGGCTCTGCTGGAGAAGAGCAACTTGGAGCAGAGGGCTGGAGTTCCCCAGGGACGTGCTGGTGGGCTGGAGGCTGTCACGGTTTGAGTGCGAATGCTGTCAGCGATGCAGGAGACTCCATCTGTTGTCCATTTGTACCCGTGCTCTGGTGATGCTCAGGCCTTGCAGTGGCTTCAACAGCCTATGTGCCCAACAGCCTGGCTTGTAGGAGTGGAGCGTGATCTCTGCAACGTGCACCTCTGAGCAACCAGGGAAATTGCAAGACTTAGGTCTAGGGTAGACTAGAGTCTGGTCTAGAA
Organism: Pterocles gutturalis; assembly: GCF_000699245.1. Lineage (NCBI taxonomy): Eukaryota > Metazoa > Chordata > Aves > Pterocliformes > Pteroclidae > Pterocles > Pterocles gutturalis. The sequence goes on from NW_010140913.1 coordinate 68,663, forward strand.
TTCGCAAGACTCAGGTCTAGACTCTTTGTCCCGGGTACTTGATGCCAGGGCATCAAGTCCTGCTGTTAATCTAAGGACAAGGCATCTGTGATACCTGATGTTAGCATTCTTCTCCCAACCCTCAGCGCCCTTGGATCTGCCGCCCTTTGTGCAGCTCCGGTACGCGCAGTGGTGGAGGGAACTGGGCTTGTTCTATCCAGGAGCTGTCAGAGCCAAGAGCCTACTTGGCAAAGGAGGGGGTTTCTTGTGCTGGTGCCTCCTGTCTCCTGGAGAGAGAAGGAGAAGCAGAGGAGATCTGTGTTTGCATGGAAGAGCTGCTTTTTGGTTCGCAACTAAAAGGAGGCATGAAGGCTTGCTTTGCCCATGCATGTGATTTGCCAAGAGTGGGAAATTTACTCTTTAGCAGCCCGTGACGTACGGCAGGGTTCAGTAAAGGCTAAGCTGGAAGTCTCGTAAATGCCTTCTCGTGTTCTTCTCTGAATGCCTGATTTCTTACCTGCCATCCCAGTGAGCGCAGAGCACCATGCGACTGCTGTGCTGACGGTGGCCTGAAAACACATCTCTCCAGCCCCAATGTGTTAAACAAATATTGCAGGTCCTCGGTATGGAGTTGGTACATGATGTTCTGAGTGGCTGAGCCTCACGTGGGCCAATGCTCTTTGCCAGCTTCCCTTGCACTAATCCCATATAATGTAACCACGGGACATGCTGCGGCACGAAGACACAGGGAACAGGCGCTTTGCAATCATTAGGGACCCGCAGATACTTGCTGGCGTGGAGTGCTGCCTGGTTTGTGGTTACTTGCTCTTTTGAGTCCCCTTTCAGAGTAGAATTAAACAAGTCAGCCACCATCTGGTTCCAAGACACTGAGTAAAAACAGTAATGCAAGCCTGGCTCCCCTCTTTCCTCCTCCCTCGTCCCACTCCTCGCTGATCAGGGACAGCCCACTCAGATGTGCGAGGAAAGGCGAGCTGCAGACGTGAAAGGCAGGGAGACGAGGCAGCTCTGAAACTAGGTTAGAGATGAAACGAGCCTGAAATTTGGCAGCTGTAGGCAAGGCTGGGTGGCCCTAGGGAAATGGCTGAAAATGATTGATGAAATAAATGATTAATGAAGTGGTTGATTAGCCTATCACAGGATCACATTACCGTTTGGATCCCAAAGACAGAAACGGAGAGGAGCCGTGTGGGTGTGAATGATGTAGAGGAAAGCGTGCGAGAGCAGCGTCTCCCAGAAAGCAAGTGGATCCCTCAAGGCAACCTCATGTTGGCTTTATCTCACCAGCGTGGTCTGAAAGGTGCCCCTCGCTGCTCCCCTCTTCCGTGGATGGCCTCAGCGTTTGGTATTTACCATCTGCACAGCTATCCCCTCTCTGTTCAGGTGGCTCCAAAAAAAGGCATTTCATTTTATGCATTTGTATTTCCTCTTGTCTTTGCTGCCTTCCACTGAATACCTGAGCAGAGCAGGTTTTTTTGGGTATATATTGGGTCTCCAAAGGCTTTCTGGATAGGGGCAGTAGCAACTTTGGGGGTTCAGATCTCGTTCTGCTTTTTCTTGGCAGATGCTTATTTCAGGAAAGCAGAATGTTGGTGCGAGTTGTTCAAATAACAGCTAATCTGTCATGCTGATAGTTGTGTTAGTGCAGTCTAACTACGAGATCGATCTGTGTGTTTACACCCCCCCTCCACCTGCCAGCTTCTTGGAGAGGGAAGATTTCCGAGCTCAGAGAGTGGCTTGTGGGAACTCGTTGTATCTGCTGTTAGATTAATAGATGCAGACTTTGGAATGACATAACTATGCCCCCAAGGGTTTTGGTGTTTTGTTTTGTTTTGTTTTGTTTTGTTTTTCTGGTTAAAAACACAAATACATCATTGTTGCTCAGGTCCAAATGTTTACAGTGCCAAATCCTGCCAATCAAACCCTTGTTCATTAGGAGTTACCTTGAAGAACCAGTCTCTTTGGGTCCATCAGATGACTTCTGCACTTCCAGAACTGCAGAGATGTTTGTGTTGGCTTTCCACAGCTGGCGTGCCCTAACAAGTGCACACCTCCTGCTATACAAGCTCACAGTAAATTTCTCCCAGAAATGGCAGCACCTTCTGGCTATTTAATGGCAGCCGATTGGGATGGCTGGAGACTAAATATGTGTGTGTATGGACACACACACACATGTATATATGGACATAAATGTGTCTGTCTTTAATATCTGGAAGATTTTCTTCTCCCCCTTCGCTCTGCAGTTGTTCAGCTGTCGTTGATTAAGAGGACACTGCGGTATAGAGACTATACAGTATAGAAACGCCACAGTTCTTCACCTTTTCTTTTCTGTTCTGAATGACTTCTTCAGCCTGACCTTGTACCAGAGGCTGTGTTCTGACCAGCACAGCTCTGGGTTCTGCTCCTGCTTTTGCTGCTAAATAGAGACACAGATAAATTTGCAGCCCCATATTGACTCCAACAGCTGTATAGGGAAAACTAGCTTTATATGAAGGTTGTTGGTTTCCTAAAGGGCAATAAACTTACATGGAGTAAGGACTAAAAGGTGGATTTTTAAGCAGTCTTGAATTTAGTCCTGGGTAGCTGTGCTGTAGCAATGGGGTATGCTCAGTCTTCTGTAACTGTGCAGGTGGAGAGCTCGTAGTGTGGGTTACTCACTAGGCTAGATGGAAGCTCTGGTCTGACTTGGAAAAAGGTTAAGAACACACCTTATTTCTGTGTGTCTGTCCTTTGCTTGTTCTTTTCTTCACAGGAAGACTGCGTTTTGGGAAGTGCATGCTCTTTCCAAGCCTTGCATGGGACTCTCAGGCTGGGTGGCATCGCTGTTGAAATGCTGAGGTGGGTTCCAGCTACTTGTTAATTTACTGGGCACAGAGTCATGAGCCAGTGAAGCTGGCTGACCTTCTGCAAGGCACTGACACCAGTTAGATAAGGAGCTCTTGTGAAACCATTGAGGTGTTACACAACAGCCTTCCCTTTCTCTTGCTCCTGCTGACATGGCTGTTTGGGTGGCTCCTTTACCAAACTTCATGGGACATTTGTGAACCATTACCCATAATGGTTTGCCTCTGAGGAAACTTGCTCTGACTCCTGCCGTGCGCTTGGGCCACGTTATGGTCAAACACCAGTGGGGCACTGCGGCTGTGCCTCTTCTTGGCTGAACATCAAGAGGCACGCATCCAAATGTCAAGTGTTTTTCCATGTACACAATCTAAATATTTTTTAAATGAAGGGATTAAAACAAAGAGGCAGACATGAGATCTCCATGTGATCACTCCGTGTAATCTGTGCTGTCCTTGATGCTGCAAAGGAATTGTGTTCCTTCCTTTGGTCCTCAGGAAAGCCAGACCTTGCAGCCTTTCCTCTGCTGCAAAGGTGTCCTTTGCTGAAACAACCAGGTAATTGCCTTCAACTCAAACCTCCAGGGCATGGAAAGCTACCAAGTGTCATGTCATCAAGACTAACAGTCTAATTTTGGATTGCTGCTGAGTAGGCTGGAAAGCCCTTGAGACCAAAGATCTCCAAGATGTGTCATCATCATGAGACGGAGAGAGAAAAAAGCGCTTTACGGAAGCCAGGTGTGCTGGTCTCTTCTTGGATGGTACCGGTAGAGGTTTTGTGACACAAGGAAGCCATCTTTCTTGTTTTCCTGCAGGACTGCTTTCCTGGAAGGTCTTGGGAGCTGAGAAGCCTTAGGAGAAATGTCATAGCCCAATTTCTTGCTCTGACTCATCTTCAACCATCCCTGGCTTCTGCAAGGGCCCATCTTGCAGGCTCACTGGGGATGCTGGGAATGCCCATGCTATTCACTGCCCATCCTTCTTTCCTTCTGCTGGGTATGATGTGCACATCTCAGGGCACTGGGAATCCCGGCAGTTTCTGAATTTGGTTCCAGAAGCCAGATGGTACTTGCGATTTGAGATTTCTTTGAGTAAAATGAAGGATGAAAAAAAAATATATTTTTTTTTAAAGGTAGGCTATAAGAAGAAAATGGTGCAGAATGAAATAAAATGGCATGGTGAAAGAGATTAACAGGGTGGGTTCATCAGCTGCTTGCTCTCACAATAACCATATACTTTTTTTTATCCAAAAAAAAAAAAAAAGCTTTTTCAAGTGAAAGGTATCTTCTTCAGTGCAGCACGCTGCACCTTGTCTTCTCCTGGTTTAAGTGAACGGCAGGGATGAGTGCTCCCCTGAAAGTGGCAGTGAACAAGCCCGTTCTGCTGCCTGCACATTCCCAGGTATGAGACATTGTGCAAATGTTAGAAGAATATCTCAAGACTTGAAAAATCCGCTGTCATTGCTTTCACCTTCACGTGAAATAATATGCAGGGGGTGGGGAGAGGATAGGACAGACAAATCCTGAACTCCAAGCCAAAAGCAGGTTTGCCTCTGAAAGCACTTTGCTGATCACGATGTCCCTTTCTCTCCATGTGTGGTGGGTTGACCATGGCCAGCTGCCAGACACCCTCTCGGATGCTCCCTCATCGCTTCTCCTCGGCAGGACAGAGGGAGAAAATAAGATTGAAAAGCTCATGGGGCAAAATAAACACAGGGAGGTGATTTACCATTTACTGTCATGGGCAAAGCAGGCTTGCCTTGGGGGAAATTAGTCTAATTTATTGTCAATTAAAATAGATTTGGATAGTGAGAAGCAAAAATGAAAACACCACCTTCTCCCCACCCACCTTTTCCCAAGCTCAGCTTCACTCCTGTGAAAAAACCCGGTTGATCCAGATAATGTGCTTTTACACTGGTACTCTGCACCCAGCATCTCCTCGGCGGTGGGGCAGCTGTGACGGTGGAGAACGTGGTCTGAGACATCAGAGATCTGTACTGTGGGCACATGAATTTGTCCTTTGGGCTTTACTTTCTAATGCAGGAAACAACATTGACCTTCTCTTGTGTAATATTTGGGGTTCAATCCCTAATTGTCCTGATTGAAGGTGTAGGCGAGGTTGCCAAGTTATTTAAAATTCCCATTGCCCTGCTCGTCCTGGCCTTGCAATGCAGTGCTTAATAAATCCTTTGCAACACTGAGAACTAAAGACAGTTTAATAGGTTGTCACTTCAAGTTTATGTTATTTTAGCATTTGCATAACTGCATTCATGATTCTGGCACTTAACCCAAAACCACGGCAGAAGTTGTAGCTTCTTGGCTCCCCCAGCAACAGAAAGCAGGGTTGGGGGTAGATTGGTCTCTGTGCTGGTAAAAATAGGCTGCTTCCAGTTCAGCCAGGACAGCGTAGCTGAAGCAAACTGGAGTCTGTTGTCCTCCCACTCCTCTTCTTTCCTGGCAGCTCTGACACCAGTAACAGCTGCTCACGGGCCCTTGCTGTACGAGCTGCTTTGGTCCCAGCAGCGGAGAGCTTGTTCCAGAAGAGAAAAATCTGGGACCACTTCATCATCTGTGTTAAATGCCCCCACGTCACGTCACACCGAGCTGAGCTCGATGGCTCGTTGAGCAAATCCTCCCAGTCTCTGGAACCTGCCAGTACATCAGCTGGGTATCTGGAGTAAGGAACCTTTTTACCCTCCTCCTGGTTTTGTTTTCCCATGATGAGCCATCAGTCATGTTTTCTCAGGAAAATGTAGTTTAAGAAGATGGTCTGCAATATCTTGGATGTAATCCTAGCTTTTTGTTTGGAAGGAGTTTTTGGGTATGCCAGTTGGAACTGGCTGAGGTTCCTTTTCCAAAAGATTTGTAAACATCTAGGGTACAAATGGCACCCTGAATTCAAACTGGAAAATGCACAGAGCAAAAACCAGATGTGGGCAATACGAGATGCACTCCTCAAGCATCTCACGTTGCACAAAGGCTTCAGAAGCATATTAGATAAAAAAAAGATTTATAATTCCTTCTCGATGGTGTCTGGATGAGAGAGTAGAGTGCTCAGTTTGACAGCAGTACTGCTGAAATAATGGGGAGCAGAAGACCAGGAAAGCGCTGGAGGCAAAATGACCAGGGAGTTCCCATAGCCAGAGCCCAAAAGAAGCTGAACTCTGAACAGCGATGCAGGTCTGTCTGACAGAGCTCCAGATGATGCTTTCTGTCTGCCAGAAGATGATGAAAAAGGACCTTTGTTAGGGCATGGATGGTGAGCTCCTGCTTACGCAGATTTTGTCATCTGTAATTGTCCCTTGTAAGCTGCTTTCTAAATGTCTGAGAAGAACTGCTTCCCCGAACCCCTGGCTGCCTGGCCATGGGCTGTGGAAGTGTATTGCGCCCTGGTTCCTCTTGTCCCTGTTATCTCTCATCGTGCTTCATTGCTATTGATGGACTTAGTTGTTCTGAAATCCGCAGTAAACATTTTTGTTTGGTCTCATGATGTGAATGTATAGGTACTTTTCTTACTGGGAGGCAGATTCCTTGCACTCTTCTAGTCCCTGTGAAACAGCAGGTGTCCAGTCAGAAAAATGCCACCCATAGAGCCCATTTGCAGTCTTGTTTTCTGACAATTTTCCCGCCTTTGAAAAATCTTTCGGAGAGCTCTTTTAAAACCAGTCCCTCTATTTTTGGAGACACTTTAGTTTAATCTTGACCTCAAAAGATTTGACTGAGCCAATATCAGATTCAATACTCTTCAAGTTTTTGGGCTGGTTTTTTTGGGGGTTTTTTTTGCCATGTAGAAACTTGACACTTCCCCATTGCACCAGCTGTGATGAAGGAGATCTCTGAGGATTTCTGCAGGGAAATGCTCCCTTGCTAATGTGTTAGGAGGATGGTAGCAGCTGCTGTGAATCAGCAGTGCCCCTGAAGCCTCCTGCAGTTCAGAGAGCAAGGGCAGAGCTCAAGACGAGAGGAGGTGAAGCCAGCAGCTGGAGGAATGTGGAGAATGAAAACGAACGAAGGATATCCTTTAGTCATGCTGAATGTAAATGTGAACACTCCGGATCACTGGCATCCAACTAGAAAGCTAATGCAATGCTGAAATTAATGTGGTGTGCAAGAATGGCAGTGCTCCAGAGCAGCTCCGAGCAGGGCTGGGGGCAGGTGGAAGTGCAAGGGAGGTGATAGCTTCCGAAACAGCTCCCACCTTCTCTTTCTGAACATGCTTCCAAAGCTTCTGCTGAATTAGAGAGGCTTGAACTGTGTATCCTGACGTGCATGTGCGTGTTTGCTGCTGTTTGTGCTCTCTGGGTTTGAATTATTCAGGGTTGAATGGAATAGCAGCGTGTTGAACAAGAAGCCTGTTAGACAGCGAGACCTGTGCTTGGGGGGAGGCAGGGGGAGAGGACTGGTGGGGCTGGGGTGGCTCCTTGGAGTGGCTTTGATCCTAACCTCGGTACAAGGACATGGGGTGGACACATGAAGGTCCAAGGCTGTCAGCATCCTTGCCGCAGTCTTTCCCCGTTTGCTCCCCTGGAGCAATCAATGCCCCTTCCATCGCAGAAACAACTGCTGCGGCACTGCTACTCCTGTGCATCCAGAAACAGTTCCTGGCTCATTACCCTGAGAATGGCTTCAGCAGACGCTCAGATTTGACCCATGGTGCAGACACTTGACCAGGAGATGAGCCTAGATGTATATTTTTAGCTTGCTCTGTACTCATCGGAGTTAAAAGCTGAACATTCTCTGCATGAAAGCGGAAATTTTGTTGATTGCTTGAGTCAGAACTGGAGAAAAACCACCTCTCTTCTTCTCATCCTTCCTTAACCGCCAGTGACAGACTGTAATTGTAGCAGTGTGAGCATTGGCAGCATCTCCCGCCTTGCCGACCAGAGCTGCTGGGAGTCCCTTTCTCCAATATTTTGTTCCCAGCAAGCTGTGACATGAGAAGGGGTTTGCTGCGCTCACAGGAGGAGCCGGGCTACGCACAGGGTGTCTCCACCCATTGGCACGAGTGGCGGACCTTGGTTGCCTGTGGATGTGGGATGTGGCTGTGGGGATGCTGTGGAAGCCCTGTGTTTGGAAAACCGCCGCTTACCGTCCCGGCGAGAGTCGGTGGCAGATGGCAGCGAGCATCAGTGGCTGGTCCCCAACTGCACGGTAACAGCGTCACTTATTTCCAGCCTTTTCACACCAAATGTGTGCAGCAATGGATGACCTAGGACAGCCCCCCCGCAGTAGTTAATTTTCTCCAAATTCTTCATATCATGAACAGTCTGTTTAAACAGAGGTCATGTCTCAGGCTTTTGGGGGTGGGTGACAGGGGCTGCTGTAAATAGTGTGACTTCAGTGAATAGCTGTGAGAGAGCTGGACTCAGTGCAGAAATACCACCAGGGCTATTAGGTATATGGGTTGTCTGTCTTCAGCAACCTTCAGAATTTTTCTGCCCCAAGGTAAGTCTTCGTCTTGTAGTATGAATCAGTTGTGTCTTTAAAAAAGCAAGCAAACCCACAAAATGTGAGTCATTGCTCTTTGCCTTCACTCGTATCCTGGTCAGGCCAATACGAGAGGCTGTCGAACGGGGCAAAACATCACTTTTATCTGCCAGATTCCCTCTGTACGCTTCAGTTATGTTGGGGAGAAGGGCAAACCACTCCTAGCCAGGGCTTGCTTATCCTCCTGGCAGGAGCCTTTCTGTAAAGCGTCGAGATAGTATGGAGAGTGACCGTGCATACGTAAGTCTCCGGCAATTCCTGTTTCACCCTTTCATTAGCTTGGTTTCCAGAAGTGCTTTCACCACCAGTTACGTCCCAGTTAAAATCTACCCCTGCAAAACCTAATGTGTTTCCCTGTATGTGAATCAAGAAGCGCTAGGACTCTGGAATGCCAGTCAGTAATGCTGGTGTGGCGTTCGGGATGCCGATTCCCACGGACAAACCCAGCACCATCCTGTGCTGACAGTTCTGGCTCATGTCTGGCTGTGAGGAATAACTCAGGCCAAGCTCTAACGAGCTGTGGTACCTGTCACTGCTCTTATCTGGAAGTGGTGTTGAGGAGGGACTGTCAAATATCCTGCTACACTTTGAGTCCCAACTCCACTTCAGCTTTCTCAAAGCAAACCACTTTGTGTCACACGTAAACTCTCTATTTTGGATTATGTGACTGAATGCTGGTTTTCCAGTAAGTCACAGAAAAGCAGAAAAAAAGCTACGGTAAAGTTTTACACTTCAAACTCGACTAGTAGTTGCAAAATCAGGGTCAGCTTTGCTGCCTGTCTCTTTTCAGCCAAGGTTTGGACAGGGATTTCAAAAGCTTTCTTTGCAGCAGTAGTTGTGGGAACGTGGATTCTGCAGTGCCCAAATGCCAAGCAGCCTGCAAGGAATCTTGAAACCATCATTCGTGTGCTAGGGCTCCTCCATGAAAGGTTGTAAAACCTGCCTGAGGCATCAGCAATTTCTCCAGGAGGAACCTCCTGAGCAGGCAGGAGGCTGTGTGATCTCATTGCCTTCTGTAGGCTGGAATAAATGGCAGTGGGAGGTGCATGGTTAAAGGTGTAGATCCCCAAAGAGCGTTGGACCAAGTCAGCTCAGGGTCCACAGCCCTTCTTTCCTATCTAGGAAAAGCACTCACTGAGTAGAAACATGTAGATGACTTGCCTAACTCCAGCCTTTTCCATTATTTTCAGCGAGATTTTGGGGTGTCCTTATTCTTTCCTTTGTTCTGTTCAATACCGAGACCTTTGGCTCCTCCAGTTGTCTCCTAGTGTGACATCTTGCAGACGGTGGGACGATGTTTTGTGTGTCTCGTGGGTGTTCTGGCAGACGGTGACCAGGGTTTTGATATGGTTTGCTGCAGGTTTCTGAGACATCGCTAAGGAAGGAGCAAAACTCAGCATCCCTGGCACTCTGTGTGTCCTTTCAAATTAATTTGGCACTGAAATGATATTATTTCCTGAGGACCCAGGTAGGATGAGACTAACCTGGCTGCCTACCTGTGTGCTTTGGAGAATGACCCCTCTGTGTGTGGCTAGAGATGGTTTTCCATTTGCCAAATGAGTGTCTGATGCTCTGACTTGCTACTGAAATTAGAGCTTTATATTAAGTACGCTACTTATTAAGTATTAATTATTAGCAATAACCAATTGCACTGTAAGATAGTTATTTTGCCCAATAACAAAAGATTTTCCAGGAACTCTCAACTTTTACATCAGCTCTAGCTTGCCCCTGGCTTTCCTGCTGCTCTCTTTCAAACTTGACAGCTATCCATGGCTTTGGAGAGGCTTTTTCATGTGACTGTTTGTTGTCACGCTTCTGTGATGATTGCTCCTCTGAGCAAATAAAACTGGGACTGTTTCCCGAAGCTCTTACCGAGACCTGTTAATGCAGCTTAGACCTGTAGCTGCCGGGTATTTCAAATATGCACCAGCTATTGCCGTACTTCTGGACTATTTATTTCTTGCTCAACTGTCTGGTTTGCGGTGGACTTTTTTCTTTGTTCTCCTTTTTTTTTTAATTATTTATTTAGGGGGTTGTGAAATTCTCACTGGAGAAGTGCAAGTGGAGAGCATAGCTGAACCTTAATTCCACCCATCGCCAGCTTGATGTATGGGCTGGAAGGAGTCATCTAACCTGGCTGGGTTTGAAGCTGCGTCAACAAATACAGTGCTGTGTCAATAAATGGAAAAGCACTAACTGAAAGCACTGTAATTAGAAAAATATATCCAGGGAGATTTTTCAGGATGCTTTCTATTGTTTAACAGCAGTGTCAGTGGGATGTACGGTCCTTATAGGAATAACTGTAAGAAATCCTAGACGGAAAATGAGAGGCACGACCTTTGTAATCTTACCAAAATAGCAGAAGGGAGCATTGCTGAGAGCTGTCTGGGAGGGAGGATCTGACGCATGTCAGATCCTCGGTTCGAGCTGACAGCTCAGCTCTCGCCGTGTCTGCCTTTCTGTGCTGCTTTCTTCAGCATCCCACCTGGGGGGAAGTCTGCTGAGGTCTCCTCCAGCATGGAGAAGCTGCCAAGTGGACATGTTTAGCTTATTTATTAAAAAAAAAATAGGAAGAGGTTTTTTTTTTTTTTTTTTTTTAAATGCACCTTTCCCATTTCTTCCAATGTTACAGCTTACACCACGGAAATTGAAATGCAAACCTGGAGCTTCGTGCAAGCTTCTGAACTGCGAGGGACATCTGTGGTTAGTGCCATGGGCAGGCTCGGGAGCAGACAGCGCTGCTGACAGCAGGCAGGAGAAGATCTGCCCGGACAGCCTTCATCACAGGCTTTGGCAGGCAGGGTATTTGAAGCCAAGCACAGATGGCTGCCTATTCTGCAGTCGCTGCCTTCAAGTACACACTTGCCATTATTTGTAGCTTGGTGGTATTTTGTGAATCTGTCTCATTTTAGCACATTTTCTATCTTATGCTCTCCCCAGGCAAGGACTGCCATGGCTCTCCTCTGCAGTGACACAGCTCCAATGCGATTCCCCGCCGCACTTCTCTCCCATGTTGGGGTAGGATGTGTGTCCTTGCACCATGACATGCCATTTAATTGTCTTTTATTTGAAGGGGCTCCGCTTAACGAGAGAAATAGATCTCTTTCAGTTTGAGCAATACCTCTGTATCGCCTTTCATCCCAATCACTGGGAACTTGATTAGGAGGAAATGTAATGCAGATCGTCAACGAAAATGTTCTTTAAAAGCTCTGCATCTGGAAACTATCCTAGAAATTGTTAGTTGACAATTGATTAACAGAAACTCTTTACGTAGTCATTAACATACCTGACTGTGGCCTCTCTAATCATCAGCGGTGTAAATGGGTACCAAAGGAGGCAGGTGGAATCTCCCAGCATGTTTTCAGTGCCTCTGTCTAACAGAAATGTAACAGTGAAGGTCATCATCTCAGTTGCCTAACCACAACGGTGCTGTAGCACCAGCCAGGCACTTAGAGCTTCCCTGGTCTTCAAGTGGACCACGGAGACCTCGTCCAGCTCCTCCAGGATGCCCAGGTCACTGTCAGCCAGGCCAGTTTTAAGCTTGGATAACACTTAATATCCTTTATGACTTCTGAGGTGGAAGTAGTTAATTTAAGCCCAACAGTTGCTCTTTGAATACAGTTGAATCATTTATTGTGGAAAGGGATTTGTCCCGGGTGTGGGTGCCATGGGGGCTGCAGGGGGCCTCTGTGAAGGTCCCAGCTGTCTCCAACGGACCAGACACTGGGTGCAGGTGGAGCTCCTCTGGGAAAATGGTATTTAAGCAAGGGCAAACAGCCCAGAGAGCAGTGAGGAGAAAAGGTGAAGAGTTGTTGGTCTGGAAAGCTGGTGTTAGCCCTTTGCATGTAAGGAGTGAACTGTTAGTGAAATAGCTTTAGTGCAGAGTTTCTAGGTGCTGGTTAAACTGGCTGGTGACTTGTTCAACTGAAATGACCCCAGGGGTACGTCTGTTTGGAAACTCTGTGCTTGTGTGTGCAGCAAAGTTTGGAAAGAAGGACCATCCTCTTCACTGCGATGAAAACTCCCTTTTGTAAAGGTAAGTGTGTATGTGCACATGTGAAATGAAATTAAGCAGAGAGGGTTTGCTTGCTGATTAAAATCAGTGACTATATACGATTCTGATGTTAAATGCTGCCTGTGCCTTGCAGAGTCGTTGGTTGATGTTTTCCGTTAGTTCAGCTCTTAAACGGGAGTCTTAGAGTGAGTGTAATGTTATGTTCCAGTGGTGGCTAGCTACTCACTGTCTGTAGCCCAGGAGAATATAGGGTGGTATTGTATGGACCTTGGATCATATAGTCCTTGTGTCACAGCCCAGCTGTGGCAGGGTAACACATCCCTCCTGCTTCACATTTGGGAAGGCTCGGGGGCGAGCGTCAGTCCGTCTTGTTGCAATGACTGATCCCATAAGATGCTTAAAGAAACCTCAAGGATTGTTCCAGCCTTGTAATTGTTCTGGAAGAAATACGGGATATCGACTGGAAAAGGAAGGATGTGGGTTATTTTGCAGCATGGTGTTTCTTTGTTCAAAAGCACCACTTTTGCAGGCAATTACACTGTGCTAGCAGAACAAATTTTAGTGAGCAGTTGATAAAATTCATAATTAATGAGCTTTGGCTTCCAGAGTGCTGATTCCATTCAAAATAAGCTCACATTCTGCACTTGCTTTTCTAAATACTAATGAGTCTGCCATTAGTAAAATCAAATGTCATTTAGACATTTCTAGCCTGGGGGGAAAGTACATTCTTCAGCTGTTGAGTACCTGTCTCCGTCTGGTTTTGGGGATATGTTGATTTTGGCCTTCTGGAGCACAAAGTAGTAAGCAGGAAAAACTTTATTCTGTCTAGAATGCTGTCTGTAGGGACAGACAAATTTCTATCGGGTGCATACCTAAAGCACGAAATGGATGGTGATGCCTATGTGGGCTGGCTGTCTTTGGTATTGGTGTCTCCCTCCCGTTGCTTTCCTCTCTCCTGGAGGAAATATCTCCAGCCCTTTGCTGGGCTTGCCTGGAGGCATCTCTTTCTCAGCCAGATCGCGGTGCAAGCGGTGGGCTGGGAGGACTAGAAAGGCTTTGAGCTCCCTGTGGAAAGGGGGAGAGGAGTTTTTGAGAACCTTCCCCATGAGAGCCTTGGGGGGACACCCACAGAAATACCAGGCTGTTGACCTGAAGAGGGAAAGCCAAGCGGCACAGGAGACAGCCTAGGGAAGGAAATGCCGCTTTCAGTGCTGGAGTCGGCAGTAGAGAACATCAGCCCACCTCTTTCTGCCATGTCGTGCAATGAGTGCCTTGGTGACTGAACCTGGTAACTGCAGAAGAAAAATCTTCTCTGGCCTTACGGGCTTCCTTGGGCATCTCTTGCTCAGGAACTTCTCTTTGAGGCTGACCAAGTAATTGGGCCATAATAGAGGAAAAGGGACAGGCTTCAGGCAGTGGTAGCAATGAGTCCTGCCTTGTTTTGGCAGTGACAGCAGTTGAAGGAATGGCCAAAGGTGGTGGTTGTGTTGCTTTTAACCAGAATTAGCCAGTCCTGCAAAGCACCTGGGAGATGGAGATCCCTGTAGTGGTTCTTAGTGTACGTTGCCTGTTGCTATGATGCTGTGTTGTCTCCTCCTCCTCCCCAAAGCAACCTTATTTTGTCCCCACAAATGGCCATGAGAAAACTGTTGGGCTGGGAAAGAGGGATTTTTGAAACAGTCTGCAAATGCTCTGGTGTTCAAATCTTTTTACAGGCATCTTGATGTTCTGCACTCTCTAAGCACTCAAGACACTCGCCAGAGGTGTGGCTTGTGCTGTGTTTTGAGGAGAGTCCCCTGCAGCATCTTGCAGAAGGCAAACTCCAACACTGGGGCAAAGCTCCCGAGTCCATGGAGAGCTCTGTGGTACTGCTTCACCAGAGAAAATCGTGGGTTTCCCTTGTTTGGCTCATACTTCATAGAGCAAATAAAATAACGTCTGGGGTTTGAAATGGCACCAAGGCAGGCTTGGGCTGTGTGTCGGCAGAGCAGGTGGGGTGGCACTGAGACCTGGCAGGTGTGGGCAACCTTGGAGGGTTAACATAAGGTAGTTAACATAAAATTAATTTTTACAGGACTTCTCTCCCTCTTGTCTTCCATGAGAAGATCAGGGATGAGCCTTGTCTGCAGCTGCTTGCTCTTCACCCCTTTCTTGCCGGTGGGAGAAAAGGAGGCTGCCTTCACAAAGAGGATGTTGGGACACTGGGGGAAGGAGAAAGAGATGCTTGTGAGTCTAGCGCCTGTTGTTTTGGGGGTTCTTGCGTGGTCTGGTTGTTTTCTGCTTCTGCTAGCACTGGTGCAGGCTGGTATCAGTGGCTTAACTGCCTGCAGAAATCTGCAGAACGTTAGAAATTGGCACCAACAACTTGGGGAACTGGGAGAATATTCATGAAACAATCAAAGCTGAGAACAGGTGAGCTGGGAGGTTTAATGGGTGGGAATGAAGAAGGCTCAGCAGCCAGCTCAAGGAGGGTTAAGAAGTGCTGTGTGATTAGATGCTCACATCTGTCAAGCCAGAGCAGGGGTTTTAATCTTCAAACCAGCTTCAGATTAGCTCTGCCCTGGCAGAGATACTATAATTTATGTTTTTTCATCTAATTGAGTGAGAAGGTTGCCTAAAGTGTGGCGAGAACAGATCACCCAGGGACCTATCAGGGAGCGCAGAGCATTTTCCCTGCTTTCAGATCTTGGAGACTGAGTCTCATGGGAAATTAATCTGTGTCTAAGGAGGCTAATTTTTTCTAATAGAAACTACTTCACTTCTTCCCCGCTGTATCTACTGCAAATGTTTAGCTTTGGCTCACTGCCGGTCCTTCCATTTACCAGGGAGCCAAGGTGGGGTCAGGCCAGCACAGAGACCCCCAGGAGCTGTCTTCTCATGGGTGGGAGGTCCTGGGGAGCATAGGAAAGGGCTGACAGTCTAGAAGCAGCCTGTGCAAAAAATAAGGAACCCAGCTCTGGATGGGAGCAGAAGTGGAACAGTAACGCTGATTCAGGTCTTGGGGAGCTTTTGGGGGTTTTAAAGACTTTGATATCTTGCTTTGGGACAAGCAAAACCCAGGGGTCCGCAGCTCTCAAGAAGCAATATCCCTATTCACCTGCTTATTTATTTTTTAAAAAATCCCTATTCACTTTTCTGAGCTTTAAATGATCTTTCAGGTGGAGTGGAGTGTGGGTATAAGCGCCTGGTGCCTCCCAGGGATTTTTGCATGTTGGCAAAGTGTTTAATGTTCCTGTAGGATCCCAGTCCCTTTCTAGTCTGGTGCGGTTTGCAGGGCGTGAAAGAAAACCCAGTTCCTAGCAGGATTCAAAGGGAAAATAATGAATCACCATCTGTTTGAAATAATTACAATACACTGGTATTTAGTGATCTATCAAGGGATGTGAGAGAGTAATGTGACACTCTGTCCCATTTGTTTTAGAGCCAGGGTTGGAGCCCTCTAGTATAAAATTATAACCTACGAATTAATCACAATGAAGTTAACTGTATCTAGGTCAAATCCACACGTGAACCTCCACAAAACTTTTGCTTCATTCAGCTTTTTCATGATTATCTTTACTTTCTGGTGCCTCAAGGGAGGTAAGAAACCCTTTGATTTAAAAAAAAGAGGGGGGGGGGCGGGCGGGCATTTTTTCCAGTTTCTCTTTAACTTCTCCTCCCTACCTCATTTTTGAAGTAGAAAGCTTTTTTCCTTTAAAAAGGAAAAAACAAAAAGAATCTGTTTTATGTATGTTTTTCACTGAAGGCTGCTCAAATTCAACCAGTCCTATAGTGGCTGGGAAGGAGCCACAATATTTCATTACTGCTTTTCCACAGAAACCAATTCAAGTGTCGAAGGCTGAGTCTTGTGGTTTAAAGATCTGGCTCTAGACTTGCTCTCTGCCTCTTTTCGATCCCTCTGTGGCTGCCAGGTTCAGCTCACATTTACTGAAGTGTTTCTTTTAGGCCTGAAATCAATTAAAACTGTGAAGAATTAAAAGGTTCTGCTGTTGGGTTAGCTTCATTTTTGCCCAAAATATTTCAAATTTATGAAACACTATTTCATATAGTATTTCAATTTTTGCCTTCACGTTTGTGAGCATCCCACTTTACAGGTTGCCATGAGGTTGCATGTATTCTTTCTCATTTTGATTTTTCCAGAGACGGAAGAAGAGGGAGCCCTGTTGCCATCTAATATTCTGTTTCTAGTTGAAGATCTGAAGGATTGCTGTGCTATTGGGGTGGTTTTGTTTGGTTTTTTTCCTGTGGTAGACAGTGCTAAAGCGTTGCCTCCTGCTTGTGCTTCCCTGGTGAGGTCCAGCCTTAGGGCTCTGTTCAAGAGACTGAGATACTGGGCTGCAATTAGTCTTGAGTTTTCTCCAGGGAGATTTTTAAACTGGATTCCTGTATTCTTTGCGTGAAATAGTGCAGTTTGTTTTGGTTTAAGTATTTGCACTTTTTTCCCCTCTGAACTCCTTTCCTCTTTCTCTGCGGTTGGTTTCCAGGCAGCCTGTGGTGACCGTGGCTGTGTTGAGAAAACGGTGTCAGCAAGAGAATTTCCTTCTCCCTAGGAATACAGCATAGGAAGGCTTTTATTTCTTTATCTATTTATTTATTTTGAGGGTGGTGGCAATGCATTGTAGTCCTGGCCTTCCCTTCCCCAGCTATAATGCAGGCACAGCAACTTCTCGAGCCTGCCCGCGTTAGGGAGCAGCGGGGTGAGCTGTGTGGGACACGGGGAATGGTACAGAGAAATCATATTCCACTCGTGTGCTAGGGATTGCTCTTCAGTAATAGCCCTTCAAAGATCTGTAAACGTAAAGTGGCCATAAAAATAAGAAACAAAACATTCAATTTTAGCTTCTCCTTTTCCCTTTTATGTTAAAGCTTTTAACATCAGGTTCCTCTGAAAATGTAACATCTCTCCAGGTTTGAGGCACGAGGAGTAGTTCCCATAAATCCTCTACCTTTAGAGGGCATGCATGCAGGAAACTGGAGTTTGAGAGAGCGCTGAGAGTATTTTAAGGCGTTCTCTTGGCCATTCATGCCTGGGATGTGCCAAGGGGAGGTGAAGTCCTGGACCAATGTTGCAGGAGTTACTAGCAGTGGGTTGACTGATCCTACTTTTCTTCCTGTGTTGTCCTGAGTTTTGCTTTTGAACTCCAATGTGCAGCAGAGCTTGAAAAGATGATGTCGATTTTTCCTTTATAAGGCTGCTGCAGCCTCGCAGAAAAGACACGCTTCTGCTCCATTGGCCTCTGTTGGCCGCACATTCACCTCCTGCGCGCTGCCGCGGTGAGCTGAAGCACGCGGTATAGACTGTCCTGTGCCTTCACTCCGGCTCTTTGCGTTTGCCAGGAACAATTCAGCTTCCCTCCTGCCTCTTATGGGTCACTGTTTTCTCTCCGTTTTGGTAAGTCCAGGCCCCATTTTTCTTAGTAATAGTGCTAAGAAAAAAAGAAAAGAAAAAGGAAAAATAAAAAGACCTCCAAAACCAAACCTTGGGCAGGGGATTGGGATATTCTTGTGTTATGACTCTAGCGATGTGACTGTTATGCATACAACTGGTCACACTGAAACACTGGCTTAACATACCTCGTTACTCTTCCCAGTCTATACATTCATCTTCAGCATTCCGCCTTGTCTTAAGCTCGATCTCTGCACAAAGGATTGCCCCAGCTGCTGACTGGTGCAATGGTGCCTGACCCTTTCCTTCTTGAAACATCCTCCTCCCTTGTCCCTGAGCAATGCCGTCTGCTCCGTTATTCTTCCTGCAGAGCAGCAGCACGAGAGCAGCAGCACCGTGGCAGCAGGGTGGTTGCGACCACTTTATTTATCTCCTGAAGGCTTGATTAAACTCGAGAGGACTCGGGTGCAATTGCTCCTTGTTCCCAGTAATTACACAGCAAACGGCTCCCCAGGAGCCCAGCACAGCCCTTGCCCTTCGCCAAGGCTGCTGGCGGGTGCCGCTCTGCGTTGCTGGATTGCACCAGCCTGGGTATCCTGCGTGCACTCAAAGCGAGCTGTCGCTGCGTGGATGCATGCCCAACCCGCAGCGAGGAGCATCTCTGCTTTTCCCAGCACCCCTGTGAGTTGCAGACGCGCCCTGTGTTTCCCAGGCGGCCCATGGGTAGTCGCGCTGCTCTTAATCGGAATAGACCCTTCTGACAGCCGTAGGCTGAATAAATGTCTCTTCCTTGCCGGCTTTCCATTCTCATTTTGCCTTCCCCGATGACTTGTACTCTCTCACTGCCAGCGAGAAATCAGATTTATTTTTGAACGCGTAGTTAAGCTGGCAGCAATGTAACACCTTTTCAGCTCTCGCTTGGTGTAACTGCAGGAATAAATAACTGCTTTCTCTTTCTAGTCCTGGGAATATTTCAGCTTCCTGTGACTTTTCAGCAGAATTGGATTTATAGCAAGTTGCAGCCATGCGTTGTTTGCATCTGACCCGAGGAGATTTCGATTGCTCTGGAGTGATAACTATGAAGAGAAACTGGAACTCCCAGCGTACGAGTGCCAGCTGATCCTTTGTCTTGGGCGCAAGGGCAAGGCAGAGAGGTTTGCTGCTGCAGAGAAACAAAGGGCTAAGGTGACCCTGAGGGGCTGGAGGCTTCCTGGAGCCCAAGACATGCGTGGGGGAGCTTGGAGGTCTGGGATGTGCAACACGTGAGGAAAGAGAAGCTGTGTCCACAGCTGCACCTGCACCGCTGCCCTGGCTGGCCTTGGCCATGCTGGAGGAGCTGGACCACTGGTGGAGGTGCTGGTGGTGGTCGTTCGTTAATGGAAGAAAACTGGAGCTTGGGCGTGCTGCCTGGGAACTATCCCAGACAGGGACTTAGCCAGGCTGCGGCAGCTGGAACTTTACATAACGATAGCTAATGGCGTGAAAACTGTGCGGTTTGGGTGGAGAGAGAGACGCAAAGGTGTTACCTGCCTACAGGAAGATAGTTTGGAGTTAAAAGGTCAAGTTTGAAGTGGTGGGGGGATCTAGCAGTCACCCCTTTGCAACCCTGCAGCCCAGCTCTCACTCTGAAGGTACCTAATCCTGAAACATGGTTTTCCAGAACAGAACAGATGGATCTTTGCTGCTTTCTGTGCCCAGGGGAGGTGCAAGGCAACCTGTGCTTGAACTCCTTCTGCCCTCCTGCCACTGCCTAAAATGTCCTCAAACCCCCATGTGCTTCCAGTGTGGGCATTTCCAGGTCCTTGGGGTGACTGTGGGAGCACACGGTCTCTGCTGAGAGGCTCTGCCTTCTGTTGGGTAGCGCTTGATGCTTTTTCAGGCCAGTTTCTGCAGGTGTATGGCCACCTGTGCCAGAATTTGGTACAAGCTTGCCCACCGTCAGGAAGCTGTGCTTTGGGGTGTGAGTAAATCTGTGCTGGAGGCACGTTGTCCCGCTTCTTACCGGGTCACACAGACCATCTCTGCTCCCTGAAATGGGAGACCACCTGCCCTCTTGACTGCATTTGCTAGCAGGTTTGTGGGAATTTTTTTTTTTCTTTCTCTGGCCTCCCACATGGAAAATAATCCTCTCAACATGCAGATGGCAGCTCCTCTCACAGAGGGGCAGGCATGTGCAGAAGGCTGGGTTTCTACTTTATTCATAGAACATGTGTACGTGTCGTTTGCAGGGTGTTGCAATCGGTATTATATTAAAAATAGCTACTGCGTTAAGCTTCTAATTCTCACTTTTTGCTTGCGCTCCTGATTTCAGCATCATTTGTAAAACATCTCTGCAGTTGAGAGAGCTCCTCTAGCTTTCTATGATGTCTGCAGCTTTCTTCTCAAAGCAGGTTCTGTGTTTCCAGGAGGTGATGGTGAAGAGACCTGACTTACTCTAAACCTGCCAGAGCTGACACGGGACAGCCACGTCCTGGGTTGAAGGCTGGTGCCTAAAAGCACAGGGTTAGTCTGGGGTGAATGGCATGGCTCTTGCTGTGCAACTGGACACTCAGGTCATGAGTGGGAGAAGTGGCAAAACCTCCCAGTACACTGTCAAACTGCTGGAAGTTGGCATTAGAGAAAAAAAAAGTGTATTTTTTTTAATATTCTAATCTTTCTGCCATTATTTGTGTGACATGAGTGGCTGCAGCGTTTGGATGCCCTGCATTTCAGTGTTGCTGGTCTGGAGGGAGAACAGATGAAGCGGGAAGAAGAACAGAAAGAGAAGCGAGGGTTTGGTTTTCTTGGTGGTGTTTTTTGTGGTTTTTTTTTTTTTTTTTTGAAGCAGTATAACTTCCCCCTTCTTCCTGCATTTTGTTCCACTTTATCTCATAATTGTTAGGAACCTCCACCCCAGCTTCCTTTCAAGAGAAACTGGACTTAATCCCGTGAGAAAAAATGAACCCCCAAAAAAACGGCCTTGGTCTGAATTCATCACACGGGGGATGCTGCTTCCACGCAGGACTGGCAGCAAGGTGGCAACCCCTCAGCCAGGGGACCGGTCTGTATGTCCTTAGGGCTAAGCGTGAGTGGCACCCACGTGGGCAATGAGCCAGCAGTTGGTCCATGGCTGTCCTCAGCAGGTAGCTTGGCATCTGCAGCAAGACCCCATGGTAATGGTGACTCGTGTCCCAATCCACTGGTTAGCTGGGGTGATGGCTCCTGGATACAAGAGCTAACCAGACACTCTAGAGCTGTCGCTGTGGCTATCGTGTCAGTGTACGTGTAAATTCAAGCATCATCTTTGCTATGAAGTTATTAATGGAAATCATCACCCTCATTTAGTAGCTGCCATCACTTAGTAGATTAACCTTTATCAAGCAACTTTGCTACGCCAGCTGCATGGCAAAGTAATTACTTTTAATAGAATCTGCCCTTGATTTAAAGCCACAGGGGAAGCAATTAAATTTCACAAAGGCAAAAGCCATGACTTATAAATGAAGATGGATGGCTTTTGTTATCTGTTTCATAAATTTTATTGTGTACTAGTATAAGAAAATATTCAGTCGTCTCATGGTTTGGGGGTTTTAAAATGTGATATTAGACTATTTCACTCTAAGAATGAATTGAATGTCATCAGCGCTAGCTCTGGGACTTGGCTCAGAAACAGAGCTTCGTATCATTTCCACTCCAGTCACAAATGACTGGCCTTGAACTTGGGCTGCCACTTGCTTCTCAAACTGTGACATTTGTGTTCAGCATGAAGTGTGTACTTACAACTTCTCAGATCACCTGACCTCCTCCTGATGTCTAGCTAATTAGGTGAAACCAAGATGTACCCTGTGCTGCTCTACGTGTCTATAGATTTTTCAATGGAGAGTGTGCGAGGGAGAAAGAGTTGGTGCGTGTATATTGTATGTACGTGCATGATGGCCCTGAGTGTGTTAGCTTGCAAACAGTTCATGAGCAACAGATGCTGCTTGCACTTCTGTGCTAAAATCATGGTGGTGGCTGAGGTCTTGGGGAAAAAAAAATCTGTCCTAGGTCTTCCTTTAAATAACTATGGTGTTTGCTTGGAAAGCTTGGTGTGTGTATGGACTGGCAATGATATGGGCAAGAGAAGATTTTTTTTTTTTTAATTGAAGTGGAATCAGATGAGCTTGTCTGCTGGAGAATAGTTTCTTCGGTGTGGGAGATGGTGATTGTAGGTGTAAGAATCTTGGTGGGCTTGGTGGGCAAGGTGGATCTCTAGTGTCAGTCATGTTCACTATCTGGTCAAAGGTTTTGTAAGAACCTTTAGGAGAAGTGTTTTTGCAGAACCGCTTACCAAGAATCTCTGCAGCAGAAGGGATCGTGCTGTGGGGTAGGTAGATGTTGGGTAGCATTGTGTGGTTCCTTCCAGACCTTGATGTCAGGAACCAAAACCACAAACACCCTTTTCTTCACTTTAACCCTGCCAGATTTAGCTCGGTTTGGCTAGGAGTACTCTGCCTGCTGGGGATAATGCAGCTGAGCCCTGAGGGTCCCTTTGCCCCACCAGTCCCATTTCCAGGTGACAGATGGAGTCTCGCTTCTGGTTTGAGTACAAACCACATAGCCAGCCTTCCAGCATTAGCCCTTCGTTGGCTGTGTCTCTCCAAGTGGTGCTCTGGTTGCTCTGCTTTGTCTCCAGCCTGTAGTGCCGTCCCTTCGCTCAGTCACCAGGGATCCTGGCTCTCCAGACCCTTCCTGGAAACGCTTTGGCTGGATGAACACTGGGATGTGCGTAGTAAACGGAGACAGGAGAACAGGGGGCTGCAGCCCAGGCTTTCTCACAGCTGGTATCTGTGAAGAGAAATCCTCTTTGCTCTGGTTTGTCTGTCAGAGCAGCTTCTCTTCACTTTGCTGTAGGCTGTAGCAGGGCTCCTCGGGCTCAGATCCCTCCCTTGGCTTCCTTCCTTCAGCCCAGCTAATATCTGCTTTGCCTGAGACTTCAAAGTTTCTGTTTCATTTGAAAAGTGGAAGAAGCCAGTGGTTTTAAAAAAAAAAAAAATAAAATTGCAGAAGTCTTTAACTTACCACTGTTGTGGTTGGGTTTTTTTCCAGTCTGTAAGAAAGTAGGAGAAAGCATCTCCCACGATGGTTTCTTTGTGCAGTTTCGCACAGCTGAGCCTTGACCTTTCTTTGCAGTGGGAGCAAGGGAAGAGGCTGAGGTGCAGGAGCTGGGAGCTGCTGCTGCTCTAGAAAGCACACCAAACATCTCTGGGGAAAAACCCAGGAGCCCCAAGTCCTCCCTATGGGACAGCTGGTGTCCTGAGCAGCCTGTCCCACACCTCTGGAGCCACGCTGCGTGCTGGGGAAAGCATGGACACAGAGCTGACCCCAGGGAGAGCAGCTGATGCAGGGGTGGGAAGTGATAGCTCTGGGGAAGGAAGCAGCTCATTAAAGAGGAAATGGGTTTCATCCTGTGCTTGGCAGCTTTGATTACCCTCCTGGGAGCTCTGCACCACCTCTGCTGCTGCTGGCAAACCAAACCCAGGGGCTGCACTGATTGCGTTTTCCTCACTTCACCCACACTCCCAGCTGGGAGATGCAGCATCGCTCTTCCTGGAGCTGGGCACAGGACATACGGCTGTGACATCTCCCCTAAGGCTGGTAAAGGTGTCCAGTTGGCTGTGACTCTCCTGGAAGGATGGAACAGGACTGAGCTTTGTGTTACTGTGGTTTTTTATCTCTGCCACAAAGCTGCTCAGGTTTTCTCTGCTGCTAGTTTGGTGCCTGTCCTTATTTCTGATCCAGGGGTTTTATTCTTCTGTAGGGAGATTGATTGCAATGGAGAGGATGTTCTTTGGCTGATGGAGTCCGTTGTTCCAAATGCAAAAAAAAACAAACAAAAAAAAAACCCCAAAAACATCTAAGGCTGCTTTAGCTATCTCTTGTAGAAAAGGATATCTCCACATTTCTGAGCACCTCCCCAAAGCAGCCATAGCCTGCGCACGTGAGGGCCCATTAGGATTCAAAGCTGTGTCAAAGCTTTCCTTTAGTCTCCAAACAGACTTGAGAAAAGCAAGAGAAAAACCAACTGTGTTAAAAAGCATCTTCCCAATGAGAATTGTTTGTCCCTCTCAGAAGGACTCGGCAGCTGGCTTGGTCTGTTTTCCTGCAGCCCTCTGGAGCATCACTAATCCTGCTGCACGTCCACCCAGCATTGGAGCCAGCCTCATAGATAGCTGCGAGGTGGTGTGGTCTGCTGCTAAACTTCTGTGCTATGGTGGGTTGAGTGGACTTTTTTTTTTTTTTTTTCTTACATTTCTACATGGGGAAGAGCTCTGGGTGAACTTCATCCTGTGTGCTCTGCTAGCCTGGAGGCAGGCGAGCCTGCTCGTTCTGGGCTGTGTATGTGTTTCTAAAAGTGAAAAAGCCCCTGGAAGAGATGGGTAGGCAAGAGAGCTGGCTGCTGGAACACCGGGTGGTTTGATACGATTTGAGAATAAACAGCGGGTGGTTAGGTAGAGGGAAGGACCTGGTGTCCTTCTCCAACTCCAGCTTCTGTCCAGCTGCCAGAGTTGGGTGGATGTTTGGTATGGAAGCGGTTGGAGTCCAGTTACAGCCTGTCTGCAAGTTCCCAACACCCAAAAAAGGCTAAAAAGGGTTATGTAGATGCAAGAAGAGAATGAGCTTTGCCATGAACATGTTAATTAAGATCTTTTTACTAGCCAGGGCGATATATTGACGTAAGAATACAGTATCTTATGTATGCAGTGGAAATTAATCTGGATTAATTTGAAAAACTATACATGATTAAAGTCACTCTTTTGGAATCAGAGTAGCTTTGTATTTGATTTAGTTTAATTGGCTTACGGAGCTAAGTGGCTGTTCTCAGAAGGCTGTTGGTACCCATGCTGTCCGTGCAAGCACATCCTCTGAATGAGCCCCTCTCTATGTGTCCTTTGGAGCTGCCTGTGCACAGAGTGGTTCTGTTGACAAGATTGTACCATGGAAGTAAAGAGAATGGCCCTCCAGGCTTCCTCTGCAGCAGGTACCGGGGTGCAGGCGTTGTTCTCAGCATCCCAATGCAGAGATATTTCTACCTTCAGTTTAATGAGGGGGAAAAGGCCACGGCATGGTCAATGGCATAGAAAGAAGGGTGAGAGAATCCCGTGTTCATATTCCCTTCTGCCAGGAGAACAAATAGGCACAACCCACCATCGCACGCTGGCGTCTGCCCCGCGATCAAAAGCACTTCTGCATTCTATATCCAGCCCCAGGGATTTACTGCTGTAAGAGTCTCTGACAAGCCAGGGCTTCAGGATTCCCAAGGGGATTATGTGCATAAAAGACAATATCCCTCGGAGTAAGTATTACAGTGAGCCAGGGTTTTGAAAAGGATATAAGCCTTTGTGTCTGGGGCTCTGCCACCTTTAACTACTTGTGCTTAAGCAGACTGATGAGAATTCTCCACCCCCAGACACCAGCCTCTCGGAAGGGCAGTGTCCATGAGTCAGCACACCCCAAACAGCCTTTTCCAGCCCAAAGGGATGGGGTTGGCCCTGCAAGTCAGGCTTTGTGGCCAGAAGGGAATTTGGGGTGCCCCTGGCTTTGCAGCGTGTCAGCCATGGGGCGCTCTCTCTTCTGTGTCTGGCACGTGAGGCTTGTCCTTCCTTCAGCATCCGCACGTCAGAGCCAGCTCAGTGCTTTTCAGCGGTGCAAGAAACACCCAGTTTTGTTGCTCTCAGGCTGGATGACCAGGCTGGCTCTGGAGACCCAACTGTGTTGCTCTTGCAGCTACCCAAGGAGTGAAAGGTATTTGCTGTGGGTGGAAGGGGCTGTTCTGTGTTGCACATCTCCAATCCTTCTGCACGTGCCCTTGGCTATGCCACAGCTCTGAAAAAGCACGGTAGTCCAGAGCAGGGACTGAGGCTTTCTGGCAGCATTTGCTGATACCCTTCCTGCCAGCGTTCTGCTGTCCTTTCCCTAGAACAACTGCTGACAAGGGCACTCCAAAGGATTTATGCTCCTCTGACTTCAGCTGCAACAGGTAGGCACCTGTGGTGTTGAGATTGTGGTAGGGAGTGCAGAAAGCCAGGAAAACATTTTTGTTCAAGGTGTAAGTCACCGAATGCAGTGCAGCATTGGAGATGTAGCGCTCTGCTGAAAATCTCCCCAGAGAGCGCATGCGTGCAGGGGCAATGGTTTGCTTTTAGAAATCACTTTGATAGAGACTTGTCTCTGCTGCGGGTCTGTTTTCATGTCACTTCTCATTCTGAGTTACTTTGGGGTTTTTTTCCCCCCATTTTTTTTCCTAGAAAAGGTTTAAATGGGTCTGTATTTAGAATAGGCTTCATGCTTCTGACAGCAAATAATGATCTTAATAGGGTCCCCTGATACATATCAGAATTCTTCCATTTCTAGTGCTCTGCAGTTTGAAGATTGAGAAAGGTTTATGGTTGGTGGTTTTGTGTTTTTTTTTTTTTTTCTTTCCCCAAGTGATGACCACCTCTTGGTGTAGGGTAATTGAATTGGAATCAGACAGGGCCTTCCTGATGATGGGCTTGCTGCAAAAATAGAGGTGATGCTGAAAGCTGTGCAGCAATGGGGGAGTTTTAACCCTTTGTTCTCCCCAATGAAATGTTACAGAGGAGCAGATTTCCCCCCTGTGGGATGAGGCTCCTCTCCTTAACCAGCAGCCCACGAGGTGATGCACCCTAGAGCTGTGGGCTGCCGTCCCTTGGGGCTTGCTGCATGGGGGGGTAAGAGCTCATGGAACAGAGCAGCGGTCCTCCGCCTGGAGCCTCCGGTCCTCCGCCTGGAGCCTCCAGCCCTCCTTGGAGGGGCTCTTCCTTTGGTTTCTCTCCTGCTGCCCTGGGGAGTTCAGAAGAATGGCTGAGGGGCCAATTCTGGCTGATTCCCATTTCATATGGGATTTAAGGGTTGAGCCCTGGTGCTCTGGGTTGACCTTTATTCCTTGCAGCCACTGTCAGGGATGAGGATCAGTGCCATGAATGGCTGTCCTGATGTCTGCAGTCTGCTCACCCTGGGTGCACAAAGCATGATGAAGCTCTTGTGCCCCCATGTCTGTTCTCCTGGGGCTGTGTGGAAACCTGGCTCCTTCCCCAGGTTTGACGTACAGCCAGCGAAAGCAGAGTCGGTGTTTCTGGTTCTTAACAGCTCCCATATGAGCTGGTTCTCTACTGAACCTCGTCCTGTGGCAGTGTAACTTCTTTTTCTGGCTTTTGTGGTCAGCGTGCCATGGCCAGAAAGCTGCCCATGCTCTCCGAGGACAGCTGGATTTCCAGGGATGGTACAGCTCCAGTTCAGCTATGGAGCATCCAAACGGAATCTTTTCAGAGCTGTTTTCAGTGGCCCATTAGCAGATTTAAATAGTTGTTGAGTTAGGCTGACAGCAGGCGTTTGCAAATGAAGGGAAGACAAAATTGATGCTTTAAAGAAGCATTGTTGTACGGGAGAAGCTTTCTGTGTTGTAATGTTTATCTGCCTGAGCACATTATTACAGCTGTTGTTGCTTTTTCAGCACATGTGAAAGGTTGCAAAAATAACTGTTCTCTGCCGTGTGCTGTACTTTGCATCTGGAATAGGGAGATGCCACGATGGGTGGAATTAGCAGCATCAGTTGTTGAATACTGCAGTTTTAACGCTGCACAGATTATTGCATTTAAGTAGGTGGGATAAATATTAATTAAAATCCTTGGTCTGAAAGACTTGTAGAAGGACTGGAAAATCAATTGCATTCCTCCAAGGAGCTTCCTCGTTGAGAATTTTTTTTCTTAATTCTTTTTAAATCTTGGTGTCTTGCTGTGCTTGCTAAACTTCTGTTTCTTCGGCGCTGCTGTATCTCAAAGCAATTGCCCCGTAAAACACCACAGCGGTGGGGATGGAGAGCTGTGAATTTCAGC
>NW_010140913.1:96271-136305 GCF_000699245.1 Pterocles gutturalis
ATTGCGAAGGAAATAGCGAGGTTTTAAAATACACCTTGATGGAGAAATGAATATACAGCCACAAACCATCTTGGGAGGGGGAAAGGCGCAGAATTTTCAGCTGCTGATGCATGGATGAATTTGATTTATTGTATAAAGACTGTAATAAAAGAACTCGCCTTGTCTTTATGCCCTTTCTGTATTAGTGGCAAAAGGCATCCGAGTAACTGTGTATTTACTTGTCAGGATCTGTGAAGCCACGTTGCTGATGACAAGCTGCAAGGCTGAGGGCTCTGTCTGTAGCGTTTGTAAAGTATTCCCAGGACAAGCAGAGGAACAGGGATGGTAATTCAGGTGTCATTCTCTTTGCTGCCTTTTTGGTAAGATCTCCCCAAAAAGCTGCTGATGCCTCTGATCGGCTGTTCTTTGTTGTCTTGGGGGAACTGCCACCACCAAGGATGGAGCTGAGTGCCTACAGCAGTGCCTGTGAGCAGGGATTGGAGGAGTCGGCGCAGTAAGTGGGGAGCCCGTCAGCTCTGCACCAAAATGCCGAGGAGGTGTGCATGCCTGGGAAGCTTCCTTCTTGCATCCTTGTGCCACAGCACCCGTTGGGCTTGGCCAAGGCTCTGCCCTTCCTGCTGGGACTGTTCCAACCTCTGCCTCTTCTTCCAGCCTTGCCACCCCCCAACTGTTCAAAGATGGGGGGCATTGATGGAAATGGTGTTATTGGATTCATTGGGAATGTTCTACAATTAGCTGGAAGCTGATTGCATTGCATGGTGAGCATCACTGTGATGAGATAATTAGGGTAAGCACCTCAAACTCATCAGCAGAGCCCTTCCTGCCAGGTGCCCCACATGAGGCATGCTGGAGGTGCCCCTCAGTTTCCGGTCATCTGTAACCTGCCTCCAGATCCAAGATCAGACTGAGTAAGGGTCAAAGAAAACCCTGCTCTGCTCTTTGTTTACATCTGAACTTGTGTGTCTAAATAAAAATGGAGCTTGGCTGAGCATGGTTATGTTCCTTCTGCTAGAGATCAGGCATCGGAACAGGCTGCCCAGGGCAGTGGTGGAGTCACCATCCCTGGAGGGGTTCAAGAAACGTGTAGATGTGGTGCTTCGGGACATGGGTTAGGTGGGGTTGGGTTGGACTTGATGATCCTTGGGGTCTTTTCCAACCTTAATGATTCAATAATTCTAGAGGTGCTTGCTTATTCCTTTTGCAAAGCACTATTGAAAAGAATTTTGCAGGGAATGGATCAGGCCTTTCCATGGGAAGGCTGAAGATGGATCCAGCTGTGTAGCTCCATGGTGGTCATTTTGTGCCTGGCAGACTGATGTTAGAAAATACCCTGAAAGCTTCCTGAACAGCCAGGCTGGCAGGGCAGCACCCAAGTGTGGTTATCTCCAGCTTCCACCCAAAGCCACCTTGGGTCTTGAGTAGTTTTGTTTTCCTGTCCCCTCTCCCTGCCCTGCTCTGCTTTTCTTTGTTTGGTTTTTAACTGCTTGTTCATGTGGTTAGCACGCAGGTATCTCGAATCAGAGATCATGACAAGTGCATGTTTGCTGCTGACTCCTGGCTGCCCTGCTGCTGCTGCTCATGCTGCAGACCTTAGTGTCGCGTTGCTGACATCTTTAATCGGAGTTATTACGTTCTTGAAAAGCTTGGATGTGTGTGCAGACTTTGAGAGCGACAGGGGATTGCAGGTGGATCTGCTGAAGCCAAAAGAGAAGCTGCCGCCCTCGCCCAGAAGTCATCGCTCCTCTCCGACGCGCAATGGGAAATGTGTGACCCTCCGTGTTTGTGTGCAAAGAAAAAGGTGTGATTTGCTGAGGTGTTCCAGCGAGTCCCATTTCTTCTGTGTTGTAACACATTTATGATCATTATACGTATAATTATCTGGGTTAAATATGTTAAGATGCGCTGTCCTCCATTAATAGGGAAGCTCAGTCTTTGTGTGTGAGAATAGTACAGGTCATGTCCAGGAATAACCGCACCCCTCTTCTTCAAGTGAATGGACGTGATTAAGAGGCTGAACAGGGCATCGCTTTGGAGAAAAAACACTTGCTAAGCTTTCTGTGAGTAGACATCTTTGGCAATGTTACTGAAATAGAATTTAAAAAAAAAAGGAGTGGAAGAGATAAGAGCACTTTAAACGAGCTTATAGATGAAAGAAATGATCAAGCTCATAGACAACTCACATAATACAGATTGAGGAGTTAAGGGCACATGCAGGAATTTTTTTCTGCAAGTCATTAAAGTAGCAGACCTCCTTCATGTCACTGGCTCGTTATGTGAAGAGACAGTAGGCAGTTGTTCTGGAGATGAACAATGAAGCGCTGAACATGTGGCTGCATTAACAGCATAATGAGAGAGAATTGAAGTAGAAAGAAAAGTGTCTTTGCTGTATTTTCTTCACTCTCCTTTTTCTTGACTCCCCAGTGAAGATTTTCAGGCCAGGAGGATGTCTGAGTTGCAGTTCTGCGGATGGTCAGGAATCCAGTCTGAGCCCCCTGGGCAGTATAAAGCACAGAGCTCCTGTTGCCCAGCGATGTTTGCAGCCGGACAGGAGATGGTTGCAGCGAGGGTTGCTCGGGAGCGTTGAGGCTGTGAGTGATTTCCAGTAGGCTCTAGCATCTGCTGTTCTTGGGAACCGGGCAAATGTTCCTCTGCTTGTGACAGACTCTGTCCTAGGATGATGTGGACAATGTGGTCGTGCCTGCTGGGACTGCTGCAATGTGAGAGAGGATGTTTGGGGGTGAATAATGTTTAATGGCACTGTCTGATATGTGGAAGGCTTTGAGTTCATATTTTTGCAGCAAGCCTCTGACTGGGCAGCATTTCGGTACTCTTCCAAAATCAAAGGGATCAGAGTGACCAGCTTGATGCATCCTTAAAACACAGCCAGGGTAAGGGATAGTCTCCATGCACGCTGCACAGTCCATGAAACCATATTTTTTTTTTAATGTTATTTTCTCTGACATCCAGGTCTCTTTTTTTCTTAAAATGTTGATCCTTTGAGCTGATGGAGTCGTCTCTCACTCCCGCAGCCAATTCTGCTTGTGTTCCCTTCTGCATCCTTAAATCAGCTG
Organism: Pterocles gutturalis; assembly: GCF_000699245.1. Lineage (NCBI taxonomy): Eukaryota > Metazoa > Chordata > Aves > Pterocliformes > Pteroclidae > Pterocles > Pterocles gutturalis. The sequence continues at coordinate 99,343 of NW_010140913.1, forward strand.
GAAGGAGTCAGTTGGTAAAGCTGGAGTCTCTCTGCAGATCAGCATCATTTAGAGATAAGATCCTATCTGTTGATCAGTTGACTATTCGTAGATATTCTTTTAGCTAAAGCCAGCATTTTTCTTAGAATATTCCTAGTTAAATATAAGCATCAAAAGATTTCTGATCAGTGTGGGGTGATTTAGCTACAGCACAGTGTGACCTTGCTCGGATTGGTCTCAACCTTCAGAGGAAGCAAACTAGATTCACAGTGGAATCGGTCTGATAGTTCAGAAGATGCTGCTGCATGTGACAAGCTCACGAGCTGAGGTCCCATCAGCACAACAGGTTTCCCTGATCTCGCTGGGCTCTGATCAGCGATGCCCTTTAGCATCTCTCCAGCACATTTCCCAGGTCTTCCAATAATGTAGAGAGTTCTTTCTCCAAACCTTGCCAGTCTGAGTGTACAGCCTGTGGCTGTTCTTTGGAGGGTGCAGAAGAAATAGAGCCCAGGGGCTATTCCCAGGGCTCTTGGCTGCAAGAAGGTAAGGGAGAGGGCAATGCCTGTGCCTGTTCCCAAAGGCAGAGCAAATAATTAATCTCAGCATTACTCTTGGCATACCAGAAATAGCACGGCTAGAGCAAGGATTCTTTAAGATCCTGTGAAGTCATCTGGATGTTGAAGTATTTGAGTCCGCCTCCCTTCCCAATGAATATAAACTAGGGATGAAATAACTGATTTGCATCAAATCCCTCCTTACTTTTCCTTCTCTTCATGAAGATTACGTGTCTCACGTTGCTTATGCTGGTCTTTCATCCCCAGGCTTTTTAAAACAGCAGTCTTCCTAGAATCCTGGTATTTGTGGTTTTCTAGCACCTCTTTTTCTTTTTTTTTGGTAGGAAAAATAGCCTCACTTTGACTTTTGTTAACTTCTTGTAACTTTTTTCCCTTGGCTCTGTTTGGTCTGAAATTTCCTCCTTTGAACATATAAGCCAGTATTTCATTAGTTTGGCATTTGCTTTGTCTGTGCATTAAAAGATTAGTGTGATTGCTAGCGCCGAAGCAAAGGCTGCCTTTCCGTTCAGCTGTCGCTCCATATTTCTCTGCCCAGACAAAGGTCTGTGTCGGCATGGCTCTGCAGGGGGGCCAGCTTTAGAGATGCTTTTGGTGAATTCTGAAAAATTTTTAGAGAAGACTTATAGTCCTGGGGAGGCTTTGGAAATGTCAGGATGAGTCACCAGGACGGTTCCCCTGGTAAGAGTTGACTTTGCATTTTGCAGAGAGAGAGCTTAATGACCCTCCCGTCAGACACCCCGAGTCATTCTCGAGCAGACAGCGAGCAGAGCGATCCCTGCATGCTGGCGGAGCCCACGCTGGAGATAACGTCCCTCCAACCGCCTGGGACTCCTGCAGATAGTGCCATCACAGAGGCCCCTGCCGCTTCCCAACAGGTTATGAGCACTGACTGCTTTTCTATATTCCAATCATGCAAATACCTCCCAGAAGGTTTCAGTGGTACCAAGTAGGTCAAATTTATGCTCTGTAAATGAGCAATTCCCATTCCTCTTGTTTATTACCCAGGCTTCTCGCATTGGCATAGAGGCAATTACAGAATTTTGTCTCAGCCCTCGGTGACTTGATTAATGTTGTTCTTGACATCTTGGTTTCTTTGTGCCCAATGAATAGTCATCTCTTGTCTCTTCCTCCTCCTTCCCCTCTCCACCTCCTCCTTTTACTCCTATTTAAAGCCATCCTTCCTCGCGCAGCTTGGCAGTCTCCCAGAGGAGCAGAGACGTGTCCATTTTGGCAAGACATGCTTCTCAAATCCCTGAACCCAGCCTGCTCTCCAGCCCCACGCCCGTGTGCCTTTGTGCAGGAGCAGTTACCAGCAGGTTGCCTGAACCTTTCTCCTGTTGGAATGACTTTGCAGGGCGCTGTCACACAGCATGTGGTACCCCAGGCAGTTTTTAAACTGCTCTGATGAGAACTGCCAGAGTTTGGTATGCGCTTACTATTGAATGCTTTGGGTTGGAAGGGACCTTTGAAGGTCATCTAGTCCAGCTCCCCTGTGATGGACATCTTCAACTTGACCAATACTAGAAGTGTTCCAGTTGCTCTTTACAGCTGTCTCAATTTTTTTTTCTTTTGCTGTTTTGTAACTTAGTGGTTAAGATTTGATTTTTTATAATCCCTGAACTGACCCAAGTGAACTGCTGCTTTTAAAAGCCTCCTCTGGAGGAAATCCTCTCTCTAAATGCATACAGGTAGCCAGAGCAGCCTTGATCTTAATGCACCGCTGAATTATGACCAGAAACTAGGGCAAGCACAGAAATAGGAGCTCTTGCTTCAGCCAGGGAATGCAGAACCCCGTTGAAAGCTGCCTTGCTTTAAATGCTGGCCAGGTCTGCAGGCAGAGATGAGTAACCCACTGACTGATGCTTGAAGGACATTTTCAGCCCCCCACTGTGACTACGGGTCAGTGATGGGCAGGGAGATGCTTGGCCTTGCAGCTGGTTTCCATTTCAGGATGATGTCCTGAGGTACGGACAGATCAGTTCAGGGGAGGACAGGTTTGACAGAGAAGGAGGTGGAAGCAGTTGTGAATCCAAGATGATAGAGCCCAAAATAGCTGCTTTTGATGGGAGGATTTGCCTGGATACTGCCTGGAGGAGAAGAGGAACACAGATGAGGAGGTCGTGGGTCCAGAGCCCTCAGAAGGGGGAGAATGTCTTAGGATCCATATGGGACAGCTTGGGTTTGCGGTTTTTCTTGGGACAGGAGTGCCTGCCAGGAGAGAAAGACTGTGTTTGCTCCTAACTGACCTTTTCATCTGCTCACTCTTCTCTCTGGGACTACATTGCTTAGAGCCATCTGTGCTGGAAGATTTCTAGGGTTCAGTTGTCTCTTGCTTGAGGTGCGACATGGGAATGGTTATGTAGGTCCTATGGACCAAAAAGCTTTTAGGCATCCCTCTCGCTCCGTAAGGACACAAGATCTTCATCTGTGTTTTCAGTTTTCAATTCTAGTCCTTCCCTTCAGTCAGGAGACCTGTTCTTCTATGCTGCAGAAAAGCCTGGTGCGGCTGCTCCTGTCCTTCCCAAGAACTGCAGAGTCTGTCAGTGCTGCTCTGTGTCCCGGTGCTCAGGGGGTTAGCTCCTCTGTTCCTTCTTTTCCAAGTTACCTTATGTAGGAGTGAAGCCTTTGAAGACCTCTCAAAGAATAGATTGTCTTCTTCATTGTAGGTATGAGAAATATTTAGTGATTCAAGACCATGACTTACTTTCATGAGTGTGATTTTTTTTGTGATTTTTTTTTTTTTCTCCCCCCCCCCCCCTTCCACCCTCTTTTCCCCCCCCCCCCCCCTTCTGCAAACTGATTCAGCCAGACCGCTGGTGAGGCAATCCAACCCAAAAGGAGAAAAGTTGCTGTTTTGCTCTCTGGTTTTGACAGATGGTGCACATTAGTCCTAAGCTAATACAAGGCTTGTCAGCTGCTCCGGGGGTCTCAACATCTGGGTGTAAATTTCAGACACGTATTTCCAGTGAATAAATACAGACACCTCCTGAACTGATCTCTTCTGAGATAGAAACACAAATTTTAAGATGTCCCTCTCCAGATGGTCTACCATTGTCCTTCCCTCTGGTGGGAGAGAGTAAATATCTGCAGTTCCTCTCCCAGAGCCCTTCTTTTCCAGTCTCGTGTCCATCATGTAGCTGGAGTCACCATCCTGCTGCATTGCTGCTTCCCTAGAGATCTCCCTGACCCTTTCCAAATCTCATTGCCAGTGCTGTCACAGCCTGGAGAGGATGGATCTGGGGAAGAACCAACTGGTCAAATGCAACCCCTTCTGTATCTTTAAAACCTGTTTTTCCCAGCTTGTGCTCCGGCAGATGACTGCTCAGAGCCTTTCTGGTGCAGAGATCTGGGGATATAAATTCCAGGCGGGCACATTTACTTCCCTCAGACCATGATAATGGAGAAATGACTCACATTTATAGCTTTGGGAAGAGACGTGCTCAGCATTGGTCCTGCGGCGCTCCTGCCTTTCTCCTGCGCAGTGCTGGGGAACACAAGGCTCCTTCCATGCACTGTTGGAGGATGGTGGCAGCTCGTGCTGCCTGGGAGAGCGATCAGCCTAATGAAGGCAAAGACAGTATGTCTCCTCTTGGCTGAATTTTGGGTCGCTGCTTGAAGAAAGTCACCTTTTTTCAAGCGTGGCACATATTTGTTGAGCTGCATTTTCAATTGGAGGTAGCTGCTTTGCTCGCTCCGTGCTCATTATTGCTGTTGTGTGCATGCGTTTGGTGCACGTGTTGGGTCGTTGTGCAGTGTGGGGGGAACAGAGTGGACCAGTGACGGCTCTGGGTGTGTTCCAGGAGTGTGGGGAGATGGGTAGAGCAGCAGCCCTTTGGGCCAGGCAGGTGCCAAGGGCAGTGCATTCCTGTGTTCTTCTGGTTTTGCCTTTGTTTGAGAGAAAAAAATCATCTCTGAGAACATGAGTCCCAGCCTTCTTGGAGCATTTGATCCTCTGTAACAGAGACCAGCCTTTCTAAACCCAGCCTGAGTGTTACCACTGGGGTGGAGGAACCCATCTTGTTTCTTTGCAAAACTCTTGTATGTGCATCCTGAGACCCATCAAGTCTTGAAGAGTGCTCTCCTCTGATTCTGGATAACAAACATTTTTCCCCACACCCTTGATGCACGTAAGCATAAGCCAGGACTATCTGTCAGGGAAAAAATAATACTACTGTGGCTTGCCAGAGCTTCTCCTCTTCACATGAGGATATCTTGTATGCATGATACTTCTGAGTTTCTGAACCCAGGTAGGTGGAAATAGCCTCGCTGAGCATAGGCATGACTACGTCTTTGGGGACATCTCGAGAGCACTCCCATGCTTCTGACATTCAGCCTCTTCTAAGCACTTGGTCTCTTTGCCACTGCAGTGTGCCACCCAGAATGCCACATGTACACTGGGTTGTCCTTCCTAAAGCATGGTTTCACGCGAAGCCAGAAGCAGAGGAGAGCTCAGTGTGTTAGGACATGGCTCTGGGATGCAGGAGGTGGCTTTGCCACCGACTCCCCATTGGCAGACACAAGGTGCTGGGGCAGTAACCTGCCCATCGGGATCTTCGGGAGAGTAAACCAAGATGCTCTACAGCAGGCATGAGGTTGTCTTCACCAAGGGCCACCCAACTGTGTGCTTCTCTTACCTGGCTTGCAGACCCCTCCTGGCAGCAGACAGTAGCATCTGTTATGTGGGGTTTAACGTCTGTGCAGCTCAAATCCTGGGAACAGGAGATGGTGGTTATAGTTTGAGTGCTAATGGCCTGGCTTTGTTAGGGAGGAAACGCTGAGTTTGGGATCTGGCTCAGGTATGTTATGCCTGTTTGGAAAAAGAATTATGATTTATAATGACACCCATACAACCCAGTGTGACTGTACCATTGAGCTGCCTGTATACGTACTCATCTCCTAGAGTTTCTTTATAACTTCTCAGTGTTTTATTTCACACTCCACATTCCCCTGCTGAGCCTGTCAGCTTGGCAATTAGACTCTGAGGGGGCTCAGCCAACTGGAGTCAATTGATGCTGTTCCCAGCCTGTTTCAAACAGCCAGTTGGTCACCACACGCTTTTCCTACAGCCCTCAGAAATCAGGTCCTCGCTTGCAGCAGCCTGCGAGAAAGGGTAGTTTCATCTGCAGTAGGGAGAATCCCTTCCTGGGGCTCGGAGCCCACCTCTGTGCATCTCGCCTGGCTGTGACCGAGCTCCTGGGCTTCTTCACGCTCTTGTGCTTCTGCTTCGCTCTGTGCTGTGTCCTTGTTCTAGCAGACTTGTTATCCAGCCTGAAATACTTATGGGCCAATTTCTCCTAGGAGAGAGCAGAAATCTGGGTCACTGCTCATGGGCTGGAGTGTGGAATTAAGCAGCACTTGTTTGATAAGCTTGCTCCCTGTAATGAGAAAGCATCCTGGTGTGATGTGAAAGGTGCCTTTGAAGCCTCAAGAGATTCTGGAGAGAGGAAAAACAGGGGAAAATCTAATCCTAAATTTAATTGGCATTAAGAACTTGCCTTTTGTGTATTAAAATTCTGTGCCAGCGTGGTAGCTGTGCTGTGATTATCTCAGGAATGAGCGAGAATTCCTGCGTGTTCCATTTGCCATCAGCCATGGGCGCGTGTGTCGGTTCCCTCTAATTATCCAGATCAGTAGTTTTCCTTAGGGATCGATCATATTTCAACACAAAGGTACCCCAAGTGCATTTATGACAGTTTGCCCATAAACCCATGTGCCCTCCTTTTACAGCACAGGCACTTCTGGTTGAACTGAATTTCTGCATGTCCTTGGGGCTCGGCACACCCTCCAAGGAGATGGTCACAGCTCCGGGAGAGCACAGAGACAGCTTTGTTCCAAAGCAAACCCGGCTGTTACCTTTCCCGGGATGTCGAGCCTATGGCTGTAGCTTTTGGAACCTCTCCAATATTCTACCCTGCCCTTGGCCAAGGTCTGGGTTTGGCCAGCAAGATTTTGACTGTTGACTACTAGAGTTAATATCCTCCAGGCTGAGCCCAAGGAGTTTTCCCTTCCTTCCCTTTATTTATGTGTCGTAAGTCATGAGGAATTATGAAGATGAGTGAGTTTTAAGACTGCACAGTGCAGAATCACAGAATGGTGATTTGGGTTGGAAGGGACCTAAAAGCCCATCCAGTCCCACCCCCTGCTATGGGCAGGGACACCTCCCACTAGCCCAGGTTGCTCAAAGCCTCATCCAGCCTGGCCTTGAACCCCTCCAGGGATGGGGCATCCACAGCTTCTCTGGGCAACCTGGGCCACTGCCTCACCAGCCTCACGGTAAAATATGTCTTCCTCATATCTCATCTAAATCTCCCCTCTTTCAGCTTGAAGCCATTACCCCTTGTCCTGTCACTCCACCCCCTGATCAAGAGCCCCCCCATCTCTTCTGTAGCCCCCTTTCAGCACTGGAAGGAAGGTGCTGTAAGGTCTCCCTGGAGCCTTCCAGCAAAATCTTGGCACTTCCAGGCAATCCTGTTGGTATGGAGTTTTAGGTAGGAAATGAGACCCTCAGTCCTTGTTATGGCATAACTCTCATTTCTTTTTTAATGGAATTTTATTGTGAGTCTTTATGCTCTGTTTCTGCCAGCGCAGATGTCTGTACAACTCCATTGCAAGACTGGGATTGTACGTGTGATTTAATATTTCATCAAGGACCTGGAGATGTGTCAAGGTAGAGCTGAGCAGGCTTACGCAGATTTGAGTCTTGGCATCTGAAAGCCAACACAATATGTCTGGATGGTTCTTCTTTAGAGAAAAGGTAGATGAATGCAAGTGGCAGGGCTGATCTGGAAAACTGGGCGGAAGAACTGAAGATCTGTGTGTGCAAGTCCTGATGCTGCAGAAGATGATATGCTTTGGAGTTGTGCAAATGTGTTTAACCAGCTATCTTTGCTTGGAACTCCATCCGCGGCTGACTTTCTGTGCACAAGGAGTACAGCTTCAATGAGCAGGATTACTCCAATTCTTGTTAATTTAGGTACAATTCTAGTGAGCGATGCTCTTTCTTGCATCGGTTTTACTGTAGATTTTATCACGAAACGCTGCAGGCTGCCCCCATTAAGCAGCACTCTGTAAGATACAGTATTTGAAGGGATGTGCACATCTCCATTTAGCATCTGTCCTAGAAGGAGCTGACAAAGCAGTTGTCTGCCAGCAGCCCTCGTGCTGTCAGCGAGCTGAGGACTGGGCTCGTGTGCTGCCCCTTGGCTCATTACCCAGCCTGGCTGGATCGGGTCCTGCGGAGGGCATGTGCTCCCAGTTAGTGCCAGCCGTGGCTCTGCTGGACCCCAATATAGAACACACTGCACCATCATGAGGTCCCTGTGATACTGCTGCCCTGCTCTGCAGCATCTCCTCTTCTCCATCGCAATCATTCATCCCGGACGACTCTGCCTCCGGGGCATCACCTGGCTAAGCGTCAATCCCTCTTCACCCCTGCTGGGAAAGCATCCATCACCAGCAAGGACCTCCTCCAGGTCCTGCCGCTGCCACCCCGGTGCTGCTGCCCAGCGTGACACACCGGCAGACCTCTATTGCATTTCTGCTCCGGTGGCTTTGAACAAAAAGTGCTTTGTGTTTGTGTTTCGCGTCTTAATTTTAATGAAGGCGTGTTTGTGCCCGTGCTGCAGGCAGGAGACCAGCAAAGAGCCAGCACAATGAGAGCAAATGGGCTGTGTCCTCCCTCCCGGGTTGTGTTTAAGTGTAATAAATAAACGGAGGCTGTTAAATGCTTAACATGCCAGAGAGCATCTCACCAGCGTGGCTCCCGAGGAGGGCTGCCCTCCTGCGGGTGCGGGGAGGCAGCTGAGGGGACGGGAGGGTTTCACAGCGGTGCTCACCAGCCTTAAATGCTAATGGTGGTGTCACTGCTGTGCTTAAATGCGCGGTTCTTGCAGATGAGGTGGAGCTGTGCTTCCTCCAGACAGGTCTTTTCTCTGTGCCGCAGATCCCTGATGCTGTTTGAGATTGTAGACAAGGGTTGATCGGGTGGACTTGTGTCCTCACCGGAGTGATGCATGGTCTAATCCAGCCTGGTCCTGCCAAGAGGGACCCTGGTAAGCAAGCTCCCACCCAGGCATTGGTAGGGGTTTGTGGGAAGCTGGAGCAAAACCTGAGCTGATGCTGGCATTTTGTGACTTTGAGGCATGCCAAGATAGCGAAACCCTCAGATGAAGAGCAGCAGGGTTGTGTTTTTCCCCAAAATATGTTTGCTTTTATGGGACTCTTCAGTTGGCAGGGTCACAATGCAGGCTGCATTTTGGGAGGCTTGAAGTCAGACCAGCCTTCTGCATGGTCCCGCTTTCAAAGCACCTAAAGCCATCCTGGGCCAGAGCGTGTTTTCCTTCTGTTCACATAACTGGGGTCTGGGAGGGTCAAGGTTTTATATATTTTTTGGTGCTTCAGTAGGATTAGCTGGTTTGCTACGAGGTGTTTACTGGTTTAAACTTCTCAAGCGAGATGAAACGTAGGATGGTCTGATGTTACAGCAGATGAATTACATTTTGATGTCAAGTACTGAGCAGTGCAGAAGTGCTGCTCACTGTTACATCCCATGTTCATGAGCTCCAGTATAAATGAGAGGGATGATGGAATTGGGACAACAGGGGAAAAAGGTCAGAAATAGAGGAATGGGGGAATGCACCTCGAGTCGAGTCACAAAGTGGCTGTCGGCTTTATCTAACAGAAAGAGAGGAAGATATCTGTGAGCTCCAGCAGGATCAGCAATGGGCAAGTAATGTCAGAAGAAGTCCCGTACATGAACTGCTTTGTGGCTAGAGGCATTCGTAAGAATTGCCTGCGTAGACACAACTAAAGTACTTCTGAGAAGAGCTGAGGAGGGTGCTCCAAAGCATGCACTTCTCACCCGAAGGAGGAGACTGCTCATCCAGCACAGCGAAGGCACCGTGGCAGGGCTGATGGACACCAGGAGCAACCTTCAGGTCCATTTCCAGACAAAACAGGTGGCTTTGAAAAATGTGGAGGAGCAGTAAAACTGTTTAAGCACGTCTCCTGAAGAAGATTTGTTTGCTGGGTGGCCACCACATCTTCAAGCAGGAGAAAATAGACGCTACAGAAAGGCTTACATAGTCAAAAAAAAAAGGGGTGCTTATACAAAAGGTAAAGCCCCGCAGCCCTGTGCTTTGACTTGGCATCTGTCAGTGCTTTCTTTGAGCTGCCAAGGGATTAACCAATCCCTTTTATTTCTCCTGTGCCGTACAACGCAGCAGGTTCAGTAGTTGTGTAGCTGCTCTGCTTCTTTCAGATGGATGGATACCTGCCAGGAATGGCATGTAATCCTTCCCCAACACTAGGCACGTTGTCCCAGGCCGTCCCCATGGGCACTAGGGAGCTGCTGTGTGAAGAGGAGACATGTGGGTGGCTCCTGCTTGAGAAAAGCAGAAGATGTATTTGCATCCTAGAGGATGCAAACCTAGGCTTTGCTTTTTCTTCTTGAGATAGCAAGCGAGCTGCTATCCTCACAGGCTGGAATGAAAAGCTTGGAGGCAGCTTCTCAGGGACACATCAAAGCCAAAAAAGCTTGTACTGGAGAAAAGAGCGGGCTATGTTCAGTGTGGGCTTTTTAAGTAAGATGACTTCAAATGTATTCATGGGGTTTTTTTTTGGTGCTAAAAAAAGAAAGGCAGATTAGCATCTCCTCGCCAGTTGGAAATTATGGACTTTGTGCTGGGGACCAGAACGCCAGACCACCCTTTTCTATTTATCGCCCCTAGCAATTTCCTTGGCCTTTAGGAAGTGAGATGGGTAAGCTGAACATTGTAATTACTCTGGAGGCTACTAAAGCACTTTCTCCACCCCACTGAAAACTGTCACGAAGCCTGTGCTGTCACTAAAGCTTCTTGCAATGCTTTTAGAGATGCGCACCACGCTTATGCATGAAGGTGAGCCATGAATCCTGTGCGTTACAGGGAGCCAGGCTGCAGTTAGTGGTATGCAGCTCCATGTCTCTCTTTCCTGCCTTCCTCCCAGCCCTCTATTCCCAGGCAGCTCCTATTCCCATGTGACAGGAGTAGTCATGCCAAGAACATTTCTGTGCAATTAGACCTGTAATCTCTCCTTCACCCAAGCATGCCATCCTGCATTTGCTATTCACGCCATTCTGTGTGTCCTGGAAGAAGCCAGCCCCTTTCTCATGTAACTCCACAAGAGCTCTCTCCCCTGCTGTCATTGCTGCCTGAGTGTTGAAGGCTGCAGACTTTTGTTCAGGAGAAAAGGCAGGGGTGGGAGGAAACAGCCCCCGGAGAAGCTCTGCTGAAACCCCCTTTTTCTGCAAGCCCTTGAGTACGTTTGTTTGCAGGACTCACCAGCCTTGCCCAAGTTTGATCTGAGCAACTCAGCTGTGTGGATATTGCTGAGAGCCTGCCCTGCCCTCTGCTAATAAACAGGAGATAGGAGGATCCCTTATTGAGGGTGGGAGTGTTGCTCTGGTTCTGAAATGCAGCCACAAATGCATCCGAGTATTTGCAGCCTGCTCCAAGCTGCAGCCAAATATGCCAAAGTGCCCCCTCCATGAAAAGGGGTTCCTCTGGTTCCTTAGCGAGGACTCAAGGGTTGGGCTGACTTCAGGGTACCTGGAGCTGCTCCTCCATAGACACTCCACTTCATTTGTTCTCCTCCCACCCCCTCCTCCTGCATGTTCTCCCAGCATTTCAGTCTCTTACTCATTTATCATCCCAGTCCCCTTGAAGGCAGAGGGTGTGTTTCCTCACATGTATCTCAGGAAAACCGAATGCGTGGTGCATACTGTGGTTCTGCAAGAGAATTGCAGACTCTGCTCTGCCCCCTTCTCTCCCAGCTTTGCTGGAGGTGCTGTAGGGGAACAACTTGCACAGGCTTTGGAGATCTAGTGCTGTTGTTGTTCATTTTTGTAGTATAGATTTCCTGCGGGCTTGTAGCATCCCTCCAGGGCTCCTTGTCAGCAACAAGCCTTTGCAGCCTGTCCTGGGGCAGCACGTGGGTGTTGATGGAGCACAACGCTTCCGCAGGTCCACAGAGCTCCTTGGGATAAGGAGAGGTAGAGTTGGATTTAGGGGCGTCTCAGGTCTAGCTGGGGCTTGGCAGGTGCCTGTGGGGCTAAAGCCCAGAGAGGACAAAGGTGGCCCACTGCCATCCTCGCTTTAGTGCCCTTTTGGCATTGAAAACACACGTGGAACTCTGGGCACTTTTGTCCTCTGCCAGGAAAGCCCCAGCTGCACACGTGGTGCCCCATGGTCTGAGAGCATCCACCAAGAGGATGGAGCCCCGGCTGTCTGCTCCGCTGCTGAGGGACAGCGTGCTTTTCTCCCCAGAGATCAGTTCTGGATAAGGTCAGATGGGTTCCACGCCTTGAGCTTGCAGGCGTGCTGGTGCCCAAGCCAGGAGAGCTGCTCAGCTCTCTGATGGTGGCTCCTGCCTCCTGAACATCTCTTTTTGCCTCTGCTTGGTCCTGTGAGCAGCTCTGCTCCTTCACTTCAAAGGCAAGAGAATATCTTGGTGACATGAATATGAGAATACGAGCTGAGCAGCCAGGATGTGAGGAACAGGCTGCTCTCAGGTGATGTGATGGGTAAAAGGAACCCTGCACAGATTTTTCATGAAGCTTTTTTCTTCTCCTCATGCACCTGCTGTGGAGTCTGTCTATCCACTTCTGCTCATCCACGCCTATAGTTTTGTGTGTATGAAATCAAGAGATGTCAACAGCAGGGAAGTCATGCACGCTTGAGATCTCGTCTTAGAGTTCACTGAATCTTTTCCCTATGGAAAATGCTTTTCTAAGCAAAACAGAAAGTTTGAGGAATTGATTTTTCATTTATTTCTGTCCTCCATACAGGTACTGAAATGGTGTATGAATAGTGGGGAGAGAGGAATATCCCTTCTTGGAAAGTTCCGTATAATTCTCTCTCCTCTGGGAGCTGATGGGCAGGAGCAGAGTTTGATTTAGCTCAGAGCCACACACCAAAAGCATTTCTTTCATCCTCCTGCAAGGCTGTACAGAAGCCGTGCTTGTGACTCTATGCCCATGGCCAGAATGCCTGCTCTCCTCTCAGGAGGTAATACCGCACGCACAGACACCTGGAGCGGGCAACAGGCTTGTGAATGCACCGCAGGTCCTCCTGGGAAGGGACTGAGCGTCCCAGGTGGAGATGTGGGAGTGCAGCACTGCCCCGAAACTCAAATTTACATCCCCTGACTTGGGGGTCGTCCATATGGGAGTCCCCTTTCGGTGACCAGGGAGGAGGAGCTGCTGTCCCTGCTGAAATACAGGAGATGTCCCTGCTGGAGCCTGGACAGGAGATGGCTAAAGGACCAGGGTGGTTGCAGGGAACGTGAGCTGGGTCCAGCTGCTGTTGTCCAAAGCAAAAAAGGTGCCTTCATCCTCAGCCAAAGGCACTTGCTTCCCTGCCTGCGGGCCCCATGGTGCTGATAACTTCCCGATGCTGGCCGCAGAACATGCGGGGCACATCTGCTCCACTTCCTCGGGCGGGCGCATCAAAGCACGGGCTGTGCTGGGATAAATTAGCGGCGAGCGTGTGCATGCAATTAGCTGCTCAGCAGTTCCTGCGGGGGGGGTTCAGCTTTCTCCCCGCCGCAGGACAGCTCTTTGCTGTGGCGATGCTCTGTGTGCAGCTGCCACGCACGCGGAGGGGAAAGTGTGTGTGTCTGGGATGCCTTTCCTTGGCTGCCGCAGAGCAGCAGCTTCTGCGATGTGTTTTGTGCGGGGATTCCATCCATCAGGCAGAGAACAAAGTGAACCTAAAGAGGAGCTTGGCGGGGAGGGGAGACCACAGCTCATTAAAAGTCAGCTGGGAAAAAAACTGTCCAGGATTAGACACAGATTGTGCAGATCAGCTTAGTTTGTCGTTCAGCCGGCGTGAAGCCCAAGTGCCGGCAAACATGTCTCTTAGCCGCAGAGGGGAAGAATGATGCTATCAAACACCCAGAGCTACCTGGAGGCTGCATCCACCCTGCCTGCCCTGGCACTCGCTAGAAAACTGTTTGTGATGGTGGAGAGGTCAGGAGCCAGCGTGAAGCCTGATTTAACGGCTTCCCTCAGAAAGCTTCCAGGGACAGGGTGAGACGTGAGACCTGCGTTCCTCGTGCACGAAGGCAGAGCCCATTTCTGTCCCACCTCTGGACATTTCTGTTCCTGCAGAGCCACGGTGGGAGCCAGCCGGACAAAGCTTCAGACAGCAGCTTGAATGCAAAGGCAGCAGATGAAGCAGTGCAGGATTCAAACAGAGAAGGAAATTTTGTTTTTTTGTTGTTTCCAAACCCTCTCTCCCCCCTCTTGTGCACACAGCAGCGTGGGAGATCTCAGAGAGTTCTTTAGTGACACTTGCTGGCAGGAAATCTCGCAGACCAGTTCCCTCTGCCTTCTAGAGTCCTCTTTGGTCACAGGTCCTCTCCTTTTTGTCACGGTCCACAGCTGTGCTCCAGCTCCAGAGGTGAAATCCTGCAAACAGCTTGTACCGTGCTTCCCTTTCACAAGCATGAGACTGGCTGCCAGGTCACAGGGACTCCACCGCCACGTAACCAAGCTCTGCATCCATCGCTGTGTCTTGGAGAGGTTTGCTCTCAGCAATAAACATTAATTCCCTTGCAAGAATTTAATGTTCAACTTTTCTTTTTTTTTTTTTTTTTTTTTTTTTTTTTTTTTTTTTTGAGTACAGCAGGCCAGAAAGGAGGGGAAAAAATCCCCAAACCCTAGGACTTCCCAGCTCTTCACTGGGGGGAACTTGCTTGCAGCCTCACGTGGGATGCTTGCAGTGTGGGATGTGGTTCCCTGGTGCTCACTCCGCCTCCGGTGTCTGTGCTGGCTGGTGACCCCAGGCGTGGTGTCCCAATGCCCAGGAGAGGAGCAGCGCTCTGCTCAAGCCCTTCAGCTTCTCTGAAGAGTCTTGTGGTTGGGAAGAGCCTCTCAGGTGACTGGGTTGGACGCAGGCATGTTTGATGTCTAGATGGGACATCTTTTAGCTCGACCTTGGGTTCTGAGGCCAACATCGGCAGGATGAAGCTGATGAGAACTGCTGGGGTGTCTCCTAACTGACCTTGGTCGTGTTATGCTGCGGCTGTGGCCGAGCTCACTCTCCTGGCTGATTGCTTCTCTAGAATATAGGTTCGCTTTGAGATCTCTGCGTAAAAAGTATATTTGTTTATTGCAAATGTGAAGTCATGAGCAAGGACTGAGCTTGTGCTTAGATACAGACGGTGCTTTCATGGAGAGCCGGAGTTATCTGCTCTGCAGACCGGATTCCAGGGGTCTTCCCGCATTCCTCCCGTTCCTGGCTGAGCCACCGACGCCGCAGAGACCCCCCTCAGTGCCCTGCTGCTGCCAGCCCCGGGCACAGGAGGAAGATGCCACCATAAGCACCTGCCTGGGGAACGACAACCCTTTCCCTGTGTTAAAAACCTGCCTTTGAGCAGTACCTGCCACTTCATCTTCCCGTTATGCAGAGAAAGGGAAACCACATTAAAAGGTGAAGTCACTAAAGAATGATATTTATACAAGGAGAGAAAAAGAAAATGACTCATTCACTACAGCCTGAGGACAAATTCAGTAGCTTTTGCACCTCAGCTCTGTTGGTTGTCTGTAAAAATCCTCTTAAACTCCCATTCCCTTCTTCAAAGCAGCCTTTTTCCTGTGCAGATTGACTTGTTTTGTGGAAATCTGTCAGCAAATGCAGCCTTCCTGGTGCTGCGTATCCTGGGCGATGCTTTGGTGAAAGCGTGCATGAGGTGGGGTGGGATGGGTTCTCCTTCATCACCGGGCTGGAATCACGGGTGAGAATGCTGATGCTCAGACCTGTCTGTGCTGCTCCCAGGAGCAGGAGGTAGTGTTTGTTGTTCTTATTTTAGGTTTTGGGGTAGGTTTTTTTGCTTTGTTGTTAAAGGTCTCCTACAAACTTTGAGGTTTGCTTAGGAGGGTGGGCGGGAGATGGGATTCCCCTGTGGCCACTGCCTTGTTCCTGAGCTGCAGAGTGAGATGTGCTGATGCTTCACGCCCAGACTGGCTCTGGGTGAAGAGCTGGAACAATGGGCACAGTTCTGAGATGCTGCTAATATCTCAGTGGCTGCTGGGTTGGGACCTTCCGAGTCGTGTTCTTTGTAATAGGGCTGGATGGCGTAGTTTTGTTCTGGATGTGAGGAACCATATCTAGTTCAGTCTAAGGGAAGGCTTGAGGGCAAGCTCATCTTCTCTCAAGCTTACTGGAGCCTCTGTAGCCATGGAGCTCCTGCTTCATTTTTCCATCAAAGCTTCTTTGCCTGATGGCCAGGTCTGCAGGGCACGCAGCTAGTCCCTGTAAGTGTGCTGAAAAATTAAGTTTATTACTTAAATAATAAGATGGGAAGGTCTCAGCCACATCTGAATTTGGTGGTAGTTTCATATTTTAGGGGAAAAGACAAACAGCTTGGGTGGCCTCCTGTTGTGCAGAGGAGCTGGAGCTGCTTCATCCCATGGGGAGAGCCGGCCTGCAGGAACTCAAGGAGGAACAGCTTGAAAAAAGTTTTTTATTTTTTTAAATGTTGAAAATGGACTCCTTGGAGGGGTAATTCTGTATAATGGTGTATGTTTGGATTATGCAGAGAAACAGAGGCAGGGCTGAGCAGGGAGTCGGGGCTGACATCCCATCTGCATGCTATCCTATTGATGTTCTACTCCTTGTAGAATGCAGCCATTCCCCTTCTCGTGCTGTCCTGGTTATAGATGGGCAGGAGGCAAGAGGCAGCTGTATCCCAGGGGCTGGAAGCTCACAGCAACAAGCAGTTGGTTTCTGATGCAGAGAAAAATACGGGATGTTTGGATTTGGGATACGGGTGATCCCTTGTGGGGCAATATTGCGTTTCTAACTGTTGCAGTAGCCACGCGGTGATGAAATCTCTCCAGTTCGGAGATGCTTGCTCTCAGCAGGTGTAAATCAGTGTGGATGCATCCAGGGATGCGATGACTGATAACAGTTTAGGTCCTGGTTTAATGGTTTGTGTGCTGTTTGCATGTGTACGGGGAAAAAGCAGGTAGCACTTTTTTTGGAAAACATGTTCTGCAGCCGTGCAGAAGCCCTTCTGCCAGGGGTTCTTGTGCTGCAGAACAAGAGCAGGTGAGCTGGATGGTAGGATGCTGATGGCTGTGCCCCCGCCTGGTGCAGCTCAGGGTTTGCTAGCCCTGCATCCTGGTCCGGCACCCCTCCAGCAGGAGAAGTCTGGCCAACTGGGATGCTCTTGGGTCAGTGCTAAGCAAAAGCGAGCTGAAGACTAGTAGGAAGTGGTGCCTCTTTGTATTGAAAAACCTTTCAGTGCCTGCTTGTAGAAAACCCAAACCTCCCTGCCTGTGCTCCGCTCTGAGCCCCCGTGGCCTCTCCCCCTCCCTGCCCTCATCCCCCTCCCTCTGCTGAGGTGAAGTGACTGCACAGTAAATCTATTAAAACATTAATGCAGAACACTGAAGCCCTCCACTAAAACGCATGGCCCAGGGAGAGGTCATTTGTCTGCAGATAGTTAAATCAATACCTTGTTGAATCACTCTGCAAATCCAATCAGCTGCTGGGGAGAGGGAGCCCTGCACAGCAGCGTTGGGCTCTCTCAGGCTTTGCAGATGCTCACGTTGGGCTCTCCCAAGCTTTGCTGATGCTAAGGGCGTGGAGCAGGCAGTGCCAAGCTGCTCTGGGGGACTCCAAACGAGGAGAAGAAGCCAAGGAGAGCCTGGAGCCCATGGTCTGTCCCAGAGCTGCAAGAGCCAAATCCCTGCTCCTTGCTCTCCCATGGGAAAGGCAATCCTCCCTCCCTGATGGCTTCACGTAGCCCCTCTGGAAGTGTACGAGGGGTCCTCTCCGCCTTGGCCGCATTGCTTTGCCCCTCGGGTCACGCTCTGCTCCGTGCGTGCTGCTGCTGCACGCGTGTTCGGTCCCCCGTGGGGCTGGGCGGGTGCAGGGTCCCCCCGACACACGGCGTGTTTCATTATCTCCAGGCTTTCAGGTTAACCTCTGCAGCCCCGCAATGATGGGTCATCAGATTTTTAGCCCGCAGGTATTTCTGGACTGTCATCTCCTTTAATCATAACTTGGCTGAGCACATCGTATTGAACTCTGGGAATCCCTCCACATAAATCAATCCCTCCAGACTCCGGTTGTGTGTTGTTAATCAGCCTTGAGCTTGCTCTCTGGTTTGTCAGCCTGGCCTGCCACGAGCTCGATGTGATCCAGATGCAATTCCCAGGGTCCTATAGAGAGGAAGGGTTCCTGCCCCGCTCCACCGGCTGGGGTCCATCTCTGCACAACTGTGTTGGCCTTGGGTTTTTTTTGCTGTGTTGCCTTGCTGTATGACAGATCCGGGCTAGTCCATCAGTGAGTCGTGGTTCACGTGGAGCAGAAGCGATGTTCAGAGGGCAGAGCACAGGCAGCAAGGGTGGCCCCAGCTGGTGTCACTGCTCATGGGTCCCCATGGGCAGGATTTAGGGCTGTGTTTCGGCAGGTGGTTTGTGTGGCTGCTGCGTAGGGATCGTATGAAGGCTAAATTTCCTTTTGGATAGGTTCATTGCACACGTACGCTCTGGGGTGAGGTGTCAGCAACAGGAACTTGGACTTAGTGATCCCTGAGGTCTTTTCCAACCTTAATGATTCTGCGATTCTGTAATGACTGTGTGATACACGTAGTTTAGCAAGCCAAGGGCTGGTTATGTCAAAGACTGGACCGAGACTCCAGCCTGTCTGTAGGGAGCTGCTGTGAATGCAAGACAGACAGGACCCTCCTAAGCAAGGGATGGGTGTAGGAATATGCCTGTACACTACATGCGTTTATTTTTTTAACACTGCTTACAGCCCAGAGGAGCTGCAGAGTCAATAACAGCCCAAACAGGGCACGCTGATGCCAGCGTGCCATCAACCCATGAAGCCCCAGCTGTGCTGCGTGAATGCAGGAGATGCTCTCAGCTCTGCCCCTTCCCTCCTGGCCTCCCCAGGCACCCCAGCAGAGGCATGTCCATGGGCAAGAGGCAAGGTTCAATCTGTGGAGCTGGTGGAGGAGGAGAAGCAATCCTCCCCTCGAGGACGGAGTGCCTGGGTACATAAATACCTGCCAGGGAGACCACACAGGACAGATCCAAGTGTCTGGTGCTGGATAAAGGAGGGATCGTGATGAGAGAAGGATGAGACATGCCAGATGCCAGCTGAGGAGGGCAGAGGGAGAAAATAAGAGTTTGACAGGAATAGAGAAGTTTTTAGGTAGCTTCTAAGGTTTAAAAGGGGAAGCAGCTAAGTTGCTTCCAGCCTCTTGACTGTACAGGGGCAGCACGATCTGCCCTTGAGAGCCAGGCAGTGCCCCAGTATACCCAGGTCCATGGTACAGCTGTTGTCTCACTGAAACAACAGCTCACTGGGGTGAGGGTGCCCAGGAAAGAGGTGACTCTGCTTGGAGACAC
Organism: Pterocles gutturalis; assembly: GCF_000699245.1. Classification (NCBI taxonomy): domain Eukaryota; kingdom Metazoa; phylum Chordata; class Aves; order Pterocliformes; family Pteroclidae; genus Pterocles; species Pterocles gutturalis. Next base: position 118,303 of record NW_010140913.1, read on the forward strand.
ACCAGCCTCTGCAAAACCTCTGCGTCATGTCCCAGACAAAATGACAAAGAGAGTAGGTACTGCAGCTCTTGAGATGGTGAAGGAATCGAGATCTTGAAGAAATACACTAGTCCAGGTCAAAAGTCCTCAGAAACAACCGCTTGGAGCCGTTATTGTGGAAGGAGGTGAGTGTGGCAGCCTCTGGGACTCTGGTGTGGCTTAGCCGGGGGGACAATGAGCTGGTTGAGCTTTAGTAGAGCAAAAGCGTTGGCCCTTGGGAAACAGCTCTGTCCTGATGTATTTAATGTCTGTGCTGGCTGGGAGGGAGCGTGTTACGGAGGGAAGCAGAGCACCAGCTTATGGCAGCGTGGCTGACTGGGTGTAGGTTGGGCCTCGAGCTCGGCTGGGCTGGGCTGGCGGCAAGGGCTGGGCTGGTGGAGAGGGCTGGGCTGGGCTGGCCGTGATGAAGGATGCGGGAGTCCCAAGCTAAGCAGATGCTTTTCTTCTCTCTTGGAGAAAGGTAACATAACTAAAGCTTCCTAGCATATAATTAATTTTCATTGACTCCCCTTGAACAAGGACTAGTGGTGCAGAGGGCTGTTAACTTAATCCCTGATCCAAGGCTTGTGGAAGTACCGACGAGGCTCTTTGTTCCCTTCATGCAGCTTGCTGTGGGTCTGGCCATTGGGGCTGGAGCGTGAATTTAGCATCTGGAGCTGTGGATCTTCTCACCACGCAACTAGATTTTGTAAATACAGCCATTCATCTCTCCCTGTTGTGTTCACACAACTATTTAGGCTCTGGCTGCCTAAGCTACTCCATTCCTGTTTTCCAAGATGCTTTAAAAGGGGGTAGATTATCCCCTCTGTTTTGTTGTACCAGGAGTTTTATTTCTCTAACTAGGGAGGTTCCTTTCATCTGCCTGTCGTAACAAGGCTCACCATGGATCTGAAATCCCTCTCTGAAGTCCCCGCGCTAAACTCTTCCCTGCAGCCAGGCTGCGTTTCCGATACAGCTTAGCTCAGGCAGCAAGCCAAAAAACTCACAGAATTGTGTTTCAGAAAAAAAAATCGGCAGTTTTGTTGCCCAGCTCCTGAAAATTCAAGTCAATCCTGTTCTGGAGGAAACTGGGCTTGCACAGGGTGGCAGGGAGGCACCTTGTATGCTCCTGCTGGTGTGTGCATGCCAGAGGGGAGCAGAAGATGGGGATCTGGGGGCAGTTTGCAGGGTAGAGCTGGTCCAGAGCCTCCCAAGCTGTGGCTGCTTCGCTGTTGACTCTGCACCAGGATTTCTCCTCCTCGCTCTACAAAACCAGCCTGGATATCTCTGAGAAAAGGCTTTTTCTGGGCTGTTAATCTTTCCTAGCAGGTGAAAGATTTTGAACTGCCTTCTGCATGCAGCCTGGCTTTATGTCTGTCCTGGAGGAGCAAAGCCAGGTGAATTTCGTTAAAGGCTAACTCGCGTGCGGATTAAAGACCTGCAGCTCTGTGCATTCCCGCGCTGAGCCCCGCTGCCAGGCTGGGTCAGCGCAGGGGGTCTGAGGCCCTGCTGATGGCTGTGATTTGTGCTGTTCGTACAGCATCCCTTTAACCGGACCTATAACTGTGCGTGCACAGGGAGGGGCAGGGTTTGCTGGGATATTGCTTTGAAAGAGAGTCACTTGCGTCACTGTGTGTTTCTAAGCCCAAGATAATCCTTTTCCAGCTGTGCTGGTCTTAGCGAGTACCTAGGCTCCCTTCTGTGCTTTTGAGGGACCCTGAGACCTTCCCGGGCTGAGCTAATCTCTCCGAGGAAAATGCAGGAGGTCATCTCTGGGAGGATGGCATGGCACAGGCAGGAGCCAGCTGCCTCCTCCCTGCCCTCCCGGAGTCGGGAGGTGCTGAGCCGCTGCTTTCAGGGCTTCATCGCTTCCCTCCATCCGGTCTTTGGTTGTGGTTCCTGGGCTGTGACACAGGCAAGAAAGGAGCCTGCAAAAGGGATCCCTGGAGGCAAGCGAGCTATTGTCCGTAAAACAAAAGAGCTTTTCCTCAAATGTGCCAGCAACAATGAGACGTGCCTGGGAGGTTTTACTTCATCCTGGACCAGGCTTCCTGATGTTCTCCAGGATGCTCGTCTGGTCTGACAGCTCTGAAATTTAGGCTTCTAACTTGATTCCCTGTCACAAGGCTGGAAGTGGTTATCTGAGGGAGCCCTCAGGACCAGAAAATGTTTAGTCAGTGTCCCCTGACCCCACCACTCCTCAAAACAAGGGGTGCTGCAGCGTTTGTCGGGGCTCAGGACCAGGATGGAGCAGGAAGCCAGTGCTGGTGCAGTGTGGCTCCTCCGCTCAGCAGGTCAGAAATGGTTGCATCCAGAGCACAGAGCAAACAGCACATGTCGGGCTGGATGGGGGATCTCTGCTCACGTACTGCATGAGTTAGGAACGCAAACACCAGATGGGTTACGGAGAAATATTGCAGGACTTCCTCCTACTTTCATCAGCATCTTTAAAAGTCTCTATATTTCTTTTTTTAAGAGAAGAGCAGAAGGAAAGGAATGCCTCAAGTCAGCAAACAGGTTAGATCCCCAGCAGGATGGGTTTTCCACACCCTGTCACCTACTTCGCTTGTGTCTTTGCTGTAGGTATGACTCGGAGGTCACCAGCCATTAGCACCAGCAAAGACTGGCCGATGGGGAAAATGGAGATGCTCCAACACAAGGTGCAGTTGTCTCATCCAAGCTGCACTGCCATGGAGACCTCCTGCGCTGGGCAGAAGAAAGGGTTCAGCCTTAGAGCTGCTCAGAGCCTCCTGGGATGGTCCAGAATCAGAACTGCACATGGACGCAGATGCTGCTGCTGCTGCCTGCTCACGTTAGCCCAACACTCCCAAACTGAACAGAGCTTTTTTTTTTTTTTATCCTAGGAGGTGCTGGCACTCTTCCAAGCACAGGGGGACCAGATGGAGCAGTAACGCAACTAAAATTGGGGGGGGATGTATCTCTTAAGGAGCTGGCTTGAAAATCAGATCATGTAAGCCAGCTGTTGCTTCAAGAAACAGTTTTGTGGGTGATTCCAGAAAAGGACAGTATGGGGGCTGATGTACAAAATCAGCGCTGAAGACCTGATGTGTTTATTTGAAAAAGTTAGTGGGTCAAATCTAGAGATGCTAAGGGGCATGTGGGGGGGCTGTCTGCTGAGCAGCACACAGCTGCCTGGCTTCCTCACAGCCACTCCTTTGGGCCACTTTTTGGGGGCTCAGAGAGGCAGCACCTTCACCTTCGAAGCCTGCAGCATCCAGGATTGCCAATCTCTCCTGACAAGCCTTCCACAATGTGTTACCAGAGCCAACTCTTCTGCCTGTTGGTTCCCTGTGATGCAGATATGGGAAGACACATCCTTAGGTGACCCTTTATATAAGTGACCTGCCACGGCTCTGCCTCATGGTGAGATTCCACAGCCGTGAAAGCCCTGGTGGCATCTCTGACCCACGGCCATCACCCCAGCCAAGTTTGAACAGCCATCAGTGGCTGTAGCCTTGCCTGGTCCATATCATCATCCCACTGCGATGGGCAGGAGCTCTGCCTGATATTTTCCGGTCAGGTATCAATCCAATTCTGTGGATTGCAGTGGAGACGGGTGTAACAGGCGTGGCACAAACAGCATGAGACAGGCTGTGTCCTGGGGGGCTCAGGGGAAACTTGGCGAGTGCACGCTCTAAAAGGCGTCCCAGGCGCAGAATTCCCATTAACACCATCAAATGGTGCTGCTGGTTAGTGCTCTGAAAACTGATCTCACTCCTAGGAACAGTGTTGAGAGGGAGGAGGGAAAAAAATTCCAGAGCAGGATTAGTGTGTGCAGAGAGCCACCGCCACTCAGCGACAACGGGAACCCCGGTAGCCTGGTTGCACTGGTACTTTCTGAATTTGTGCTTCAGATGCTGTTGCAGAAGCCCACCAGAATTAATTCTGCTCTCTGTGACGTGTGCTCTATGCAGGACTTTCTACATGGGTGCGAGGAACACGTAGCATGAAACTTCAGATTCTGGGCGATGCCTAGCTGTGACACTAGGAGGGACTGGGGCTCAGAGCAGCCCTGAAGGACATTGTTTTCCCCTTTGGGTGGCCATAACTGCCTGGCAGATCACGCGTACAGCGAGCAAAGCGATAGCTCACCAGCAGAACATGTAGCCTATGTAATTGTGCTGCGATGTCCACTGGCACAGGAGTGTGGATCTGTGTTCCAGCAAATGTCTGAAATAGCGAGTGTAGGAATTTGGTCTCCTTGGCGACAAAACCAACCAATGGAAAACATAAAAGGATAAAAAAAAAAATCTAAAACTGTTCCTGGATGCTGCTTTTATTTTCAGAGTGGAGGATGGTGAATTAACCTGGTTCTTGCCTGGTTTTGTATCCGTGGCTGGGTAGCAGAGGATGCCTGGCTTAATTGTTGGGTTGTTCATGATGGACAAGTATCCTTCAAAAAAGAGGGCTCCAGTTTGCCATGGACAGCGATGAGTGAGAAATCCAGGCTAGGGGACAAGGAGCAAGATAATCCTTCAGCTCTCGGCCCGCTGGTTTGTATCTGACAAACGCAGCCAACATCGGCAGAAAGCTGCTCGATGGCCCAAATGGAACAAGTTGCCTTTTCCCTTGCTGGTTCCATCGGTGATTACACTGTAAGTTGACATTAATGGGTAAACCCTCAGGGGGGTTTAGAGCGGATGGCAGACTGAGCAGAAGGACTGACCGCCCAGCTCGGGCTCGGAAAGGTGGCACCCTTTTGGGAACAGCCCCTTGCAGCTCCCCAGGGTCTCACTGCTATCCCAAGGGATGTCTTCTGGCTATGGGCAGGAGGTAAGCACGCCTGGCACACATCCTGCCTTCCCTTGGCTTTCTGTCCTGGGTAGGTCATCTCAAAACAGGATCACCCATGCCAGGAGCATCCCTGGAGAGGAGAATTAAACCAGGATTAAACCGACAGCTAGCTGTAATGATGGACCTTCTTTCCCATGAGGGGAAAAGATGCTGAGTTTTTGGTATAAAGTATCTTTTTCCCTTCCTGCACAGTCCTACATTAAAACAGCATTAATAAAAATGTAGGCTGCCCATGTTGAGGTGCCAGCCTGGGGAAAACAGCTGCCACTTGTGTAGGAGCATCCTCCCAGAGGATGACACATCAGCTGTTACAGCCCATGCTGGTCCATGGAGAAGAGGGTACTGCTCTCCTGTAGAGACCCCTGAGCCTCTCAGAAAAGAGACCCATATTCAGATAGCAGAAGCCATCACCTTCCCAGCATGGTGCAGCCACCTAGGGCCAAGCCAGCCCTGGCTTTGGGCAGTTGCAGCAGAGGGTGGATGGCAAAAACCGTGATTTCACTGAATGGTGGTGGCCCCTTACTGGCACAGACAATTCATAAATATCACTGAGGGGTCTTGGACATTTGCACACTGGTTGGGAGCATCTTACGATGAGTGTTTGGCTGGAGGTAGAGGTTTGAGCGCAAGGGGCAGCTTTTACTACCTGCTAGGAGCCAAGCACTCCAACCACGGCATGTGGCCGACATCCCAGATGTGGGTTTTCCTTGGATCTGATGCTCTTAGTTCAGAGGCTGTGAGAGCCAGGACCACTCTGCTTGGTGCTTTCCAGAGGTGGCCACATCTCCAGACCACTGCAGGGCTGAGAGCCACCGGCATGCCCAGAGTGCAGCACCGCATCCTCGGCGAGCTCTCCTGCGAAACAAGTGCCTCAGCAAAGCCAAATCAAAACATTTTTTGCTTCAGCTCAACACCCTGGAAAGAAAGATTAGGTTTCCCAGGTGGAAAAATTCCCACAGAAAATATTGGAACCCTGTTTTCTTTCCGGTCAATGGGTGTTGTGACCTTCTCTCCCCAGGTTATCCTAGTAATGCCCCAGGATCCTAATTAAGAGTGAGCCCAATGGCTCTTGGCATTGTGCACACACATGGGAAGACTCCAGCCCTTCTCTAGAAAGCTTCTCATCTAGTTTGGTTTAGGCAAATGCATCCATTGAAACTTTTTTTTTTTTCAACAGTGCTACAATGGAGGCTTTCATCTCTACCTCTTGTGTGTATTCCAATGTCATGCCCTCTGCTTTCAAAGGCTTAGGTTTGCCTTTAATTGTGTTCAGAGCCTTTGTCTCTAAGCTTTTAATAACGGTTTTTTTTTTTCTCCTCTGCCAAAAGAAGAATTTTGTTTCTTTGCTGGCTTTTCTTCTGAAGCTAAAGTGACAGTTCCCTCTCCTCCGTGAGATTTACAAAGCTTATCTTTTAGTTTTCAAGAGCCAAACAGCAAGGGGGGAGGGTGGTGTGGAAATGAGACGTCATCGTGCCTTTTAAACACCGTCGCTAGGAGAAGGCTTAATGATCCAGAAATACATAAACTACAAACTCTCGGGGTTGCTTCAGTTTAGTTAGGCTGCACTGCTGCTCCTGATGGAGACCTGCCAAAGGATGGAGTTGGGGGCCAAAGTCTCCAAACACGGGTCCAGAGAAGGGGTGTCTTTTCACTGCGCAATGCGATAAATGGATTAAATTTGGTGGACTTACTCAGCTGAGGAGCTGGTGCTAGAGCAGCTCTTCCTTTTGTGCTGGCCGATAGGAGAATTTGCTGGATGGGTTTTGTTCGGAGTGTGACAGCTCTGAGCAGGAGGGAGTCACTGTGCAGCTGGTCCATGGTCATTGCAGTGGGAAAGCTAGCCGTGAAGTGGGTTCCAGCAGAGACAAACGGTGGGTTTCAGATGGCAGGAAGCAGTGCCGTTCGGAAATTCGGGTTGGGGCTGGCTCTGCCATAGGCAGGGTGCAGTGTTCCTGGGGATCCCGCAGGATGGCCTTCTCATCCAAAGAGGCACATGAGCATTTTTCCCTTAAGCTTCCTTCTGCCATGCAAATGGAGACATTAAGATGTTTCGCGGCAGGAGCTGTGGGTCGTACTGCAGGGGTTGTGAGCTTCTGTCCTCTCGCTTGGTCCTTGGCCCCAGCGATGGTGGACCGGTGGAGCAGAGAGCCCTGACCCTCTCATGAGGGGATTGACCCAGGAGGAGGGGGTCCTGGGCTGAACGCAGGATCACAGGGGCTTCATGGTGGGCACAGCAGAAGGGAAATTACTGCCCTCCTACATGCAGCTTGTTTAATATTGTGCGTAGATAGTGAATATACGTCTTGGTGCCTTCAGCAAGAAGACAAGACACCATCTAGGCTCTGGCACTGCAGTGAGCAGTGTGGCGTAAATCCTTAGGCAAGTATTGCAACTTCATTTGGTAAATGAGAAAAACAGGCTTCCCAGAAGATAACCTTTCACTTTCATTATTAAATAAATAGGAAACGAGCCTTCTGTCTAGCTGAGCTGGCAGCTTAGGAAGAGAGCCAAGTGAAGCCAACACCATCAGGTAGCTGTCGGGTTTCCAGCTGGTTTGCTGCTCCTCTGGAGCCCTTGGATGTGCGGCTGGGAGCTCTGCTCTGTGCAGGGGGCAGCAGGAACCAGAGGGACAGGCACTGCTGCCAAGTGCCCTCCTTGTCCTGGGATGGGCAGAATATGGCCCAGACCCCCCAGAGTGGGGGTCTGTTGTCCACCATCAGGACCTGAGGCTTCCTGCTGTCCAGAAGACCGCTGCAGGCACAAGTCACTGTGACTCAGACGGAGTTCATGGAAAATCAGCAAAAGATGTCTCTTTCCATCCCCTGGCAAGAGGCTCTTTGTGCCAGGAGCAAGCAGGAGGAGAGCTGTCTGCAGGCGAGGAGGCCAGGGCTGGGACGCTGAAGACACAGGCTGCTGCCTTGGCAGGAGCCGGTGTGTCCCTGGGAGCTGGCTTTGGGCTGGAAGGGGAGCCAGTGGTGACAGAGCAGACGGGGGTGCTAGCAAGCCATGGGATGCCCCACACTCCTGCCAAATCCTCAATAGCTTTATTTGGGTGAGTTCAACTCTTTATTCCCCTTCTTCCAAGTCAGAAGCACAGAGGAGCTATGTGTCAAACCCCATGGCACTGCAGCCAGAGGGGTGTTCTTGCAGAACTTGGTGTGTTCACGCTTCCTGGGGTAGCAAAGCGTGCCTGTGGCCCAGGGGAGCAGACATGGGAGCCAGGGTCTCTCATCATCTCATCCAGTGCCTTGTGCAGTACCGTGTCCCCTCTGTCCTGAAAAAGCTTCAGATTTTAATCCCAAAATAGACATTGCAACCAAATTCCACTTTTTGTTACAACATCTGAAAGACGCTGCTTTCATTCCAGGCAGAGGGAACTCATTTTGAAACCTCCAGGGCTGCTGTGAAATGGGATCGTCATTGCCAGGGAGCTGCGGTGCCTCTGTGCCTTACAGCAATCGTGACGAGTTCCCATCCCAGCCTGGCACGTGAGCTATGCAGTGCTACTCGTGAATGTTGGGAAGTTTGCCGAAGCCTTTATTTAGCAGCGCAGGCTGGGTCTGCCGCTCGGTGATGACTCCGTGGCGGTTTCAGTGCTCGTGCTTGTGACTCTCAAACCAGACAGCAACGTCTAGCAAATAATGCACACTCCCACCACGGCTTGGTTTATTTTTTCTCATCTTGCTGTGATGGAGAACTTTTTATTTCCTTTTTTTTTTTTTTTTTAATCTCCTCCTCCTCACACTCTGTCTCATTTTGCATTTTGCTTCCATTCCCAGGCACACAAAGGCCAGTATAAGACCAGCCAAACCTCCAGTATTCCCTAGCAGCTGTTCCAGACCCAGACGTTAAGGCTACCCGAGCAAACTGGTAAGGCTTGTTCCTCCCCACTATCATCTTTTCATACTTTTGGTGGGCTCTGGCAAGCTTGAAGCACCTCCTTTCCACTTGCCTGACCTCCAGACCCCTCTCTAGGTCAAGCGAGGAGGAGAAGCGAGCTCCCATCACCAGCTGGGGCAGGCAGGCAGCGTGGCACATCCCCAAACCAGCACCCTGCCTCCTCCTGCCAAGCAGCTGACCAGGCAAAATGCTCTGCCTGAGCCAAGCAGCTTGTACTCGTGCGGGCTTCCAGCTTTTGAAACTATAAAAATCTCCCGGAGAATGAAAGGATCAGAAGCCTACAGCTGCTGTAATTCATATGCTCTTTGATATGCTCGGCTTCCCGGCGTGTTTGCTCTCTGGGCTCCCAGCGGAGACTGCAGAGAGCAAAGCAGCCTGCCAGGGCAGTCCCAGGTAGAGAAGGAGGGAATTTCGGGAGAGCTGAAGGCTCCCCAGCCTTTCCCCCTTGCCCTTCCCTCATTGCTGGCAGCAGACCACTGCAGAGCCGGCAGCGGGCGTCCATGGTGAGATGGGAAATCTTTGGTGAAGGGATCAAAGGAAAGGGAGAAGCATCTTGTGATCCTCAAACGATTCAGGAGCACAAGCCAGCTTCCCACGCTGCTAGTGTGGGTACCGGGGCAGGTGGCTGGGCTCCCCTCCCTCCTTGCAGCATCCTGAGGAAGCAGGCAGGATGCTGCCCGCTCTCGGCAGCAGAGGCTGCCTCTGTCCATTCATGCTGCAGATGGTTCTTGATGCCAGGAGAAAAGCAGAGAAACTGGAACGGAGGTTTGTGCAAAAAAGCAAAGATACCCTTTAGCTTCCACAGCAATGCCATGTGGGCACGAGGCTTGAGAGTCTCCTGTGCAGAGCCCCTGGCTCCAGCCAGCTCTGGATTTCTGGGCTCTCCCATCACGCAGCAGCACGAAGGATCTGACATCCTGGGTTTTGTTAAGAGTTCTGGTGGAGGTTTTCCTGGCAAATATCCCATGGGTTCTGCCTCCGGGGAGACTGCAGCTCTGTCGGCGGGCATGCAGCACGGGTGGGTTTTTCACACAGGGTGCAGGCTCAAATTGATGTGGAAGGAGTTGAGGACACTTTGTGGAGCAGGGATCTGAAATGCTTGTCTTTGCAGGAGGGACATGTACCTACTGCTGGGCTGCTCAGCATCCTCTGTCTCAGCTGTTCAGAGAGGGAGGTGTGACTGCTAGAAAACGCTCGTCATGCTGGGAATTGTCATAATGCCATAGATTTAATGGAGCAGCATCAGTCGGTGAAAGGAAAAAAGAAATGGAAGGGAATTTGAGGGGGGGTACTTTATTTTTTTTTTAAGGGAGGATGAATTATTTTGGCATTTGACTAGTTCTTGACAGTCAGCTTGGGAGAAAAGCAACATCTTAGCAATAAGTCATTCTCCCAAACAGGACTCTTTCTCTTGCTGTTTCCCTTTCCTCCCCCTTTGCAGAGCAGCAAGCTCTTTCACTCCAGCCCTGCTATTTTGTCACCGTGGGTGCGGCCGATGTGGACAAGGACACCGCAATTCCATCAGCCAGCTGAGCCCTGCACAGGGATGTTCAGGGACAGAGCATGATGATCCCTGTCCTGGGCGCCCAGGCAGACCCTTGCCTCCCAGTGTTGCCGTAGGCTTTTCACTAGATAGGACTAGTCCTGCTAGATAGGACTCAGGTCTGAGCTGGGATCCGCAGTCTTGCTGGAATATCCACCTGTATGGCATCCAGGCAGATCAGAAAGCATCAGGCTGGCTTGGGAGGGCAGCACCCCTCCTCAGCATCATCCATCCCCCTGGCCGCACATCTGAATGCAAAGAGGAAATGTTATTTCTATGGTGACACATCCTTGAGAGCACCTAATCTGGATTTATTGAGGTCGTAAAACTGATTTAGCACTGCGGTACCCAGACTGTAGGATAAATAGAAGTCTTCTATTTATAATGCTGCCAATCTGGCACCACTCGCAAGCACTAAAAATAAAACTTTTTGCAAAGCAAGTCAAATTAATGGGTGCTCTTTTTGCATCATCTATGAACCAGCCCTTGATCCTGTGGCATGCTGTCGGTGTTTGGCAGGAAATCTGCACGAAATTGGTGAAAAGCCCCCTCTTTGGAGGGTTGGGCAGTGGTGTCCCTACAGCAGCACCTCCTCCTTTCCCTTTGGGTGGTCCGACCGTGTGCCCACTCCTGGCCCCTCTGTAAGCCTGGGGCAGGAATTGTCAGCCCTGATAATCAAACTAAACAAGTGAAGCCCAGGAAAAAGGGAGTTTGCTGTGCTGGGCTGCCTAGCACATGCTTCTGGTCCTCCTGTGTGGAGCTGGATGGATTCCAGCTAGCACCAGTCGCACCCTCCTCTCCAGCTCAGCTCGCACAACCTTGCAGCTGGAGTATTTTGCAGGGTGAATGCTGCTGGAGGCGATTTGTTAACAGCCGAGCTGGCGTTGAAGCTGCTGTTCTCCTCTCCCCTCTCTGCCAGTCCAGCCTAGTCCAGCTGTGGGCACCGGGGCCGCTGGCTCTGCTGCTGGCACCGAGCGGAGGGGATGCGTCAGACACCGCGGCAGAGCCCGGGCTGGCACGGCAGCACGTCGTGGCCAAACACCGCTCATCTCACTGGGCTCAACCAAGGGCTGGGTGCCCTAGGAGAGCAGACCTGGATTAACTTGTGAAGTGATCTGTTTAAGCTGCAGATAAACCCATGGTGGATCTTCTTTCCCAGGATTGAAGTGAGCCTCACCTTCCAAATATACTGACTTTAATACCAAACATAATAGTTTTAATGTGAAACGTTAGTAGTGTTTAACTCGCCCATGTAAAATCTGTATTTCCAGTAGCTAGCACTTAGCTCTCTCCTGCTAGCCCGCCTGGCACAGAAGGAGGGTCCCAGCCGCTGCTCCCCACTCGGGCTGTAATGCTGACGTGCCCCCCAGCTTTCTTCTCTTTGACAGCAAAGCAGAGACCTGGATTTTATTGGTAACACTTGTGGACAAGATCATAAGGCAGATACCTGCTGGTGTGATTTAACACCTGCCTGGCCTCCCTTACAATGCTTTCTGGTTTTGCATTTATTTTCCAAGCAGATGGGACTCTCTTTTCCTGCGGTTTCCAGTTGACTGAGGTCTATGAACATCACCCCGTTGGATCTAGCTGCTGGTGGCTCTGTGGGAGAGGCAGGATGGGGTACAGGTGCCAAAGCTGGTCCTCCACGGGCTCTTCTCTCAACACGCCTGCCTTCAAGAAGTGACCTAGATGAGAAGAGCAGCTTCTTGCTGGCCAGCTGCTCCCCAGGGCTGCCAGGAACCCTGTGGTCACTTTGATGTGCGGCCGGCACAGACGAGAGTACGGCATTCAGCCCACACCAAAGGGCTGCATGGGAACGTCACCGTCACGCTGGGAGGGGATGGGGAGTGCTCACCAGGGGTGCCCTGGCATATAGGACAAGCCCCAAGCACCAAAACCTCGTGTCTAGCACTGACTTGTCTTCAAAGGAGCATTTCGTACTCCAAGAAGGGATGTTTTCTCAAGTCAGGACTTCTTCCCAGAGGAATCCTTTCCGGCAGAGCTGGCATGGTTTCAGCGGGTGCAGGCATCAGGCGTGATGCGACACAGCGCGGAAGCAACAGACGTCGACGTTCCCCTGAACTCACCATCAGGTTTGGTGGCTTTTTGGCTTTTTCTACCTGTGACTCCCCTTGGCTTGCAGAGAGTAGACACCAGACAGAGGGGAAAAGAAATTCCCAAACCTCCTGTCCCAAATGGTACACAACTGGAGTACGCTTAAGGACGCTGGGGTCTGGGAAGGACAAGAAGAGGCTGGCCCAGGGCTCAGAGGGTACCAGCAGCGATGTGTCTGCCTCCCTGACGGCCCTGGGGTAGGTCACACAAAGCCAGGCCACCCTAAACCCTCCCCTGGCCTGTTAGCAATGAGGTGCTGAGCCCTGGCTCACCCCACGGAGCACTGTGGCACACACATGGGATGTTTTGCTGACAGAGCTGTCCAATTGTCTCCCCTAGCGCCTGTGTCTTCACATCTTCCATCAGCAAACAGGCGTCGCAAACCTTGCAGGCTGCCCAGCGGCATGTGCAGGCAAAGGGGATGTTAAGAGTTTTTCCAGGGTGCTGCGGGCCAAATGTGTTTGGTTCTGGGTCCTCAGGGACACCAGATGAGCCTAAATATCAATGGGGTGAACGCAGACCAGGGGTGAGAGCAGTAAAAGCTGGGGTGAGCTGAAGGCAGCGCTCTCGGGGGCTGCAGCCCAGGGAGCAGGGCAGGCAGGCAGGTGGCAGCTTGGTGGCAATGGCACAGTTGGGCAGTCTTAGAGAAGAAAGCCGGCAGGCTAAGTAATTCCAGCCTGGTAAGTGCGGGGTCACACAAGGTGGCCAGGTAATCTCAGAGAGCCCCAGTGAGTGCGAGAATTCCCCACGGATATTATCTGGTCTTTTGCTCTGCCCCAAATACAGCTGGGAGGAGGCTGGTGGGAAGAGGGCAAGGGGTTTCTAATGGTGGAGAGGCTGAGGGGTGTCAGAGAAGAGGGAGAAAAAAAACTGTATCAGGAATGGGTGGTAAAACCCTGACGTGCCAGATGTGGAGGGGGCAAGAAGTGACTGACGCTGGCCAGTGTTTTGACTTGACAGAAAATATGGCAACGAGTAAAAATAAATTTGAATGGTTTTATTTCCTGCAAAGTTTTTGTTACAGGTTGGGAGGAGAGTAGGCAAAAATTTTCCAGCAAGGGCAAAAAAGAAAATAGTAGGATTTTCTGTTTAAGAAATCCATTGCTTTTGTCCCCAGTGTTCCCATTAGTTAGCCTGTCTTAAACCTTGCACCTCCGCTAACCTCACTGGCATGGGGTTACCAACGCAGGCAGAAACCCGACTTACTGACAGCAGTTTGCTCCAGTCCATCTCTCTGCAGATGGAGAACAAAAGGCAGCCTGCTCAGGTACCAAGCGAAACCAAGAGCCTGGATAACAACAGGTCAGGGAACCAGCAGGGTTCATAAGTGCTCGATCCTCCGCGAGCAGTTCTTAGCAGAGCAGAGGAGAGAGTTTGGGGGAAGCTCTTTTGGAGTAAGAGCATCCTTTGCTGCAGCAGGCTCAGGAGGAAGGCTGGGAGATGTACCAGCGAGACAGCCGGTGGGTGGGAGGAGGGAGGATGCGGAGCTTCGCAGCAGGGCAGCAAGTAACGCTCGTGTTCGCAGGCTGGGAATTTTTTGGGGCTGAATGATGGAATTCACTTATTTGTAGCAAGCGAGATTTCACTGGCAGGGGAAGATTTCTTCTCCCCCATAGCAGGCCCCTTCCAGAACCAAAGCCCAGCCTTGCTGACAGTCCACAGCAATAGCTCATTGTCTGTTTGGTTTTTTATAAAACCTCAGCTCCAACATCCTATAATTGGATGAGAATATCTACTTTTGTCTTTTCAAAAGGCTCTTTCTCAAAGAGGTTTGTGACCAACCCTGCTGGTCAAGAAGGAAGCTTTAAAACCATGAGAGCCCACAAAAGAGAAGGAAACAAACAACTATGAACAATTTAAAAAAACCCTCCAACAAGCCACCTGTCTTTTGGCGACATTCTGATGCTTGAACACACGGGGCTGGCAGGATTGCAACCCCAAACCACAGCTGCTAGAGCTGGTGAAAGAAACATCTCCATCTCAACCCCTGCACAACAAGCTGCGAGAGCTAAAATCTTCCCTCCGCTCTCCTTCCCCCTTCTCACTCCAAAACCTGCCGTTTCTGGTGCCTATAAAAGTCGCCTTGTTTGACGTGAGCCCTGGAAGCTGCTGGCAGCACAGCCTGGCTTTACCAGCCCCTTTGCTGCCAGCAGGGTGCTGAAGGCCACCAAAAGCTCCCAGAGAGCTCCCACCGCAGCTTCTTCCCTGGTGCTGGCATGGTTCAGTGGGATTGGGGATCTTATAGATCCCTCCTCTCATGGAGAGTTTATTAATTAACCACCTTATAAAAGGCCTCCTAATACTTTTTCTCCTTCTGGGCTTTGCTTTTCTTCTGGCTCGCCCTCCCTTCTCCGTGCCTTGGGATCTGGGCTGTGCACAGGAGCCGTGCAAACGCCCATCTCTCCAGCTTCCCATCCTCAAGGCTCAGCACTGTCTCACTCGTGGTCCCTTCAAGCAGACCACGGTGCCATATCCAATCCGTGCACGCTCTGGCGCAGTGCTGGCTCCGGGATGCTGCTGGGCACAGCCGAGCCCTGCCTGCCTCTCTGCGATGCCCAGCGATGCTCCTAACCCCGGCAGCTGTTTTGTTGGCTGTTAATGTGCTTACCTTGGGCTGGGAGGGTGCTAGGGAATGATTTCCCTTCTGCCTTCCTGCTCAGGGCATTGCTCAGGGGTTTTTATTGCAGGTTATTTCCACTGGCAATATGTGCTCCTCTCTTTAGCCCTGTACCTGGCCTCTGCAGCTGCTCTTGCAGCTTGGCGATACCTTAGACTTGCTGACTGCTTGAGCTGATTTCTCCTCATCCTCAGCAGCCCCAGTCTCCTCATGGCCAGGGTTTGCTTTGGCATCTTTTCCTGGGTGTGCTGGCTCTCCAGTCGAGCTGAGCTGGTGCAGAGGCTCTCTGTGAAGCCCTACCCTGTGTATGTGGACTGTTGTGGTCCTGCCAAAGGACTCGGTGGCTTTCTGCGCTGCTGACTGAGTTGTTAGTGGCTACAGTAATTACAGGGGAGCATTTGAACTGCAGGGGAGGCCTAACTGGTTGTAAATATGTGGTATTGGGCAAGTTTCTTCCTCTGTTAAATTGTCCTTAATGGCGTTTGGGTAGAGTGGAGGGAGAGCTGCAGTGAGTGGTTTGGTGGCTAGAGCAGGAGGCAGCACGATGTCTGTGTGTTTATGTCCTTCTCTGACATGGACTGACCACCTCTGGAGGGACTCTTCGCAGACCCTAGCAAGTGGAAGTGGGGCTGTTGGTAAACTGTCCACCTGCTGGGATATAGTAGTGCCCTGGTTTGGGCTGGGACAGGGTTAAATTTCTTCCCAGCAGCCAGTGTGAGGCTGTGTTTGGGTTTGTGCTGAGGAGAAGCTGATCACACACTGATGGGCAGAGCTGCTGCCAGGACAGTCAAGGACTTTCCAGCTTCTCTGCTGTGCCCATGTCGCAGGAGAAGCTGGGAGGGAGCACAGCCCCAGTTACTAGCCCAGGATTCCGGACTGAGTCCCCAACAGGCCAATGGTCTGTTCTATATCATGCACGGCATGGCCAGGGGAGAGGTGAGGATCTGTCCAAAGTTCACGCTCTCACTCTCAGACTCTCTCTTGGTCAGCTCTCAGCCTCTCGGGCTTTTCTCTTTTCCAGGATTGTGGCTCTGGGACTCTCTCTGCTCTGGGATCATTAGCTGGGAACAGGCTGAGCCTTGGTCATCAACTGGTGAGCAGTATCACTGTGTATCATTCATTTGTATATTTGTATATATTACTATTATTATCATGATTAGTTTCAATTTTGTTGCAATTTAGTTATGAAATAGTTCTTAACTCATGAGTCTCTTCCCTTTAAGCCTTTAATTCTCTCCCCCATCCCTGGGAGGGAGGAGGGTGAGTGAGCGGCTGTCTGGCATTTGCTGCCAGTTGAGTGGGTTAAACCACGACATGTAGAAAAAAAGAGCAGATGCTGGAAGATGCCATCGAGTTTCCTGGAAGCGTGTGTAACCTACATGTGCTGGCTTGGTCACCCCAGGCTGGGGTGAGGCGCAGAGCTGCTGAGCCAAGCCGGAGAGGAGCTGGGTGGCTATGGAGCCCGGACTGCTGTAGTGAAATCAGAAGGATGACCTTTGGGTTCAGCACAGTAATCTGATGGGTTACCAGGGGCTGTTTCTTTTTCCTCACACCCTGGCTCCAGGCAGTTTTATTGCAGACAGCCACTACATCCCCCACTAAGCAAAGGGAAGGGAGGAGGAAGGGATGCCAGAGCAGCCCGGCATGCAGAGATGCAGTGGCTCAGCCGTGCTGGTGGCACGCAGCGAAGGTGAGGGCTTCCCCCCAGAGTCACGGCTCGGTTATGGGGACAGCAGGGAGGCTCTCGCCTTGGTTGTGTACCCCATTGGATCTCTGGGAACTCTGCAGAGCCCCGGCTCTTGCCTACACAAGGTTGGGGTGTTTGGTACCCCACCGAGCTCCCTGTCCCACCACAGCGTGCATTTCCTAGCGCCGAGTCCTCCAGGAACATGTCGCCTCTTTCTGTCCTTTGCTTAGGGAGACCTTCACTGCTATCTCTGTCTTGCAAAGATGATGGAGTGAGTTTTGCTTTTCGGGAAGGAAGATGGGGCTGCAGTCATCCCAAACGCAGCCCTTTGTCCCCAGAACAGCTAGCGAGGTGGAGGGCCACCCCAGCAGCAACTCCCTCTCATCCCTGGCCCCAGCTATCCGTCATTAAGACCCATGATGCAATTCCTACATGTCTCCTTCGGATGGGAACAGACAATGCCAAGCCAAAGGCCGGGCAGCCAATTTCACCGGGTGCTGTACTAAGGGCACGCCGGTGCCTGTGCTTTGCAGGCATGTTATTAATATTAACAACCTTCCAAAAACCGCTGCTCTGCCCCAGCTGCTCGTTGCTGGCAGGAGCTGTTTGCAATCCGCGTTGCTTTTCTCTATAGCCTCTAGCCACACATCTTCTGTGAGTGGGATCCTCCCCTCCGCGAGGCACAGAGCCAGCAAATCCTCCTTGAAAGCTCTCACGTTGGCAGCCCCACAGTGGCAGTTTCATTTTCTGGGTAGGGAGTAGCGAGGTCTGCTCCTGCAAACCCCTTCCCAGACCATTGCAGGTGTCCCTAGGTGACTTTGTTCCCCTTTCACTGGAAGGTTTCCCCCCACCACTGTGTGCCTGCTGCAGGATGGGGAAACTGAGGCAAGCATGGGGACAGGTAGCCAGTGACTTCTCCCAGTTGCCATGCCAGCAGCAACTCAGATGAGTGCCTTCCCATCAGAGGACGTGCTGAATTTGGGAGCTCTCCCTTCTGTGGTGGTCGCCGGGCATCCGAACACACGCTCGAGTGGTTGTCTTGTGAGTAACTCTGGAATGAGCCATGCAATCACGAGAATAGATCTCGCAGATTATCTTCTTCCGTGGCGGAAATATTCCACTTATTTTTATCCTCTCTTCCTGTCTGTTTGCCAGTTAATTACCCCTCAGAGGACTTTCTTGAAGTCTCTTTTGGGAAGGAAACTTGGTGAACGCTGCCTGAGTGTCCTTGTCCATTTAAATGAGAACAGAGAATTCAATTTTAGCATCTTCTAGAGAAGTGTGTATATATATATATATATTTTTTTT
>NW_010140914.1:0-25547 GCF_000699245.1 Pterocles gutturalis
GGGCAGCGGGAGAGCCCTTCGGGCTGCCTGCGTGTGGGGGGCTGCAGGGGGTCACGGTCCCTCGTGGGTGCTGAGGCCGCCTGCGTGTGTGTTAACGTGTTGCCCTGGTAAGGGAGCCCCCGCTGGCCCGCTTTGCTGGGCCGCGGGGAAGAGGGCTGGCAGCAGATGTTCAGCAGATAAAGAGAACAAGCGTAACGGGGGAAACTTTCTGGGCGAAATGAATTTTGAGTAGATGAAATATTTTCATTGTGCAGCGGGCGTTGATGCTGTGTCTGCACTGTTACGAGCAATGCAATACACTTCCCTCTGATTAACAGTCTTGCTTTTAGTTTTTGTTTTCATCAAACTAAAAGCACAAAAGTGAATTGCTTTGAAAAAAGGTTTTGCTCTTAAAGTGGCTGATCTGCTTTGCTGTGCTAAGGACCATCATTCTTTCTCAGGTTGCACAGCTCCGTGTTACCGACTTTATCTGAATTTGGGAGTGCTGCTATGTAATCCTCCAAGCGAGAAGCCGCAGGGTGTGACAGGGAGTAGTACCACCTCTCCCTGTGCCGGTGTGTGTACAGAGATTGGGAATATGTGGAGTCTGGAATTTAGTGCTGCAAACAGAAAGTAATGAAGCAATTGCCGTAGCAGCTCTAATGGTCAAGTCTGTTCAAGAAGCCAAATGACTAGAGCTTTTTCCTGGAGTATATGAAGATATTAAATGCATTGTTTTCGGGGGTGCAACAGTTGATTTAAAAGCCTATAAATAAGAAGAAAGTTAATAAGCTAAGCTTTTGACCCTGGAAATTGTTAAGATGGACTGTATGTGCCTACTATTCCTGGGGCTTACAAAAAACCCCCTTTGTATTCTGTCCTGCTTTTACTGTAGTTTTCCATTGGTAACCTCCTCCCCCTGCCATCTATAGCAGTGCTTGATAATAAGACCGCTCCCAGTGCTGTCGGAGTACCAGAGAAGCAGAGGCAGAATAGCTGTCTGGGTGGAGGGCTGGCTTTGGAGTATCAGAAGACACCCTTCCAAATAAAGGTCACTCATGGGTAAACTTCCAGCCTTAGTACCTCCACACTGGTATATCACTCAGTGCTGTTGGATTGCACGGTCCTTTTCATCTGCCTCAACAACCTCATAAGCCCATGAATACAGCAGTAGAATTTAGCCTATTCTGTACTTGTGGTGTGCAGAGTGATCTAGTGAGCACTGCTTTGGTCTTAATTTTATGTATCTGGTTGTCTCATAGCTTGAACTGTTGATATTTAGGGCCCAGTCCATTAATTACTGTCTGTGTATGAATACCTGTGATGTTTGTATGAGCTCCCTGTATGGGCTATATGTAAGACTAGATCCTTGAATTCAATTAACAGAAGAGAGTTGAGCTCTTTTTGCAATTTATGGTGTTTGTTTTTCACACTCAGAAGGAAATTATGGTGTTTGTCATTCTCTTAAGAGCTTTATTAATGCTCCGTAGTCCCCAAGGTGCCCCTGTTACACTTGAAAAGAAGAGCAAGAAACAGAAAAACAGTGATTGCTCAAGATTTGAGAATTTACCTGTGCCAAAGCTTTAACTCAGAATCTAAGAATTTCTTAGCTTTATCTCTGTGCTCTGGCCATGAGAAACCATACCTTTCTTCCACATTTGAAGTATAAAATCATGTTTAGATATGTTCCAGTAATTATGAAATGCACCAAGAGAAAAATGTTAGGTTGTATGAAACTTCATTCTCCTCTCCTGACCTAACTCTCCATTTTAAAATTATTTTTTAGTGAAATGCAACTATAATTGTGCATTTGTATGTATTTCTTTCAGATTTGCAACCAACATAATGCTGAAGCTCCCAATTTGGAATAACTATTTCACAGAATGGCACAAACAGAACCTAATCTGGACCATGACGTATCATGGTTCCTCCTGCCGTCATACTGGGCTAAAATGGTTGTGGCATTAATTTCCTTCCTCTGTTTTGCTAACAGCTATGATGGAGATTTTGTCTTTGATGATTCTGAAGCCATCATCAATAATAAGGTTGGTCTCTCTTCTTTTTCCCCACGTTCTTTGACTTAAGTAGTAACAGGATAATAAATAATTACAACAGTTGATCTAAGTAGGCCCGAAATATTAATCATCGTAAGAAGCTTCCTTCTGATATTCCTTTTTTTGAACTTTGTTTTTACGTTTTGTTTTACTGTTTTTGGGGTTTTTTTAAGTAGGCCTTATTTAAGGTTGACAAACAAGCTATGCAGCGGTGTCCTACTGAAAAGCTAGAACCATCTTATTTCTAAAGCTCTTTGAATAACATGACTTGGGTTCTAATGCATAAACAGAAGAGTGAACAAGAAGAGTAAACAGCTTCCCCCCCCAATGTGTCCCCTTTCATTCTGTTGAAAGTGAGATGCTCTGCTTAAGTGTTGCTGTCTGGTCAAGGGGAAGGGATTTCTTTGCCATACCAAATGGACTTTGTCTGCTTATCATCTAAGAAAGCATTATCTAATTTGGATGTGATGTTTAGTAATGCTTGTTCACAGGGTACCTATACATCAAGACTGCCTATAGATCTAATTTTATGCTCATTTCTAAGTCAGTGAGAGTATGCAGTACTTATCTAATACCCCTTGATGTTAATAGGAGATCTTTTCATTATCTTCTCATGGTGACAGATGAATAAGCCCAATGAATAAAGTTACTCCAGCTGCAAGATACCTAATGCATCACTAAACGATTGTCGGGTGCAGAGGTTCTCCAGCTGAGTTTTATACCGTAAAAATGTTACAGGAGCAAGGAAAGCTTCCTTTTCCTATGCTCCTTCCCCACTTAAAGTTCCTGTGACAACAGTTTTTTTGAAATAGAGGCAGAGTATTCTTGTGCTCTGTTTTAAAACCAATCATACATCCAATTAACAATCCTTTAAATACTTAGAAATTAACATGTGAGTCGAACAAACCTCTAGCTGAGATTCTTTTGACTTTGAGGAGTTGAGTGTCTTCAGTTGTTGAGACCCTTCATATAGAATCACATGTAGCAGTTAGTGAACCTGTGCTTGTGGGTGGGTCTTGGTGTTACAGCTCCTGTGCTGTTCCGAAAGGTACTTGTTAAATGTTTGGAAAGAGAAGCACAGGGTAAAAAGAATCACCTTCATGTGTTGGTTCTTTTCCTGAAGCCATGAGGATACAGGGAGCATCATCTGGAGACTCATACTGCTAGAAGAACGGAATTCACTTTTTTTTTTGCCCTGCACAAGATTTAGAGGCAACTTACCACATTGTGCCTTTTAGAATCCAACAGAATTACTGTGTCCTTAGACAAATTTGTACTATGCTTGTGTAAGTCATCATACCTTGAGTTATAAGTGTGTGGGGGGAAGATAGATATGCCAAATTGTAAATAAATCTCAAAGCTTCTAAGAGAATACTATAGACCAATTAAGAACCTACGATGATTTTTTTTTTTCTTTAAGAAACATTATATTTTAAATTACAGAGCTCCTGGCAATGTTTCACTCTGCAAAGTTTTATTTGGGGCACAACTATAACATTTTAACTTCCTGAAAGAATGAACAAAAGACTGATGTTGAAACTAGGCAGGTTGTTTTGTTCGTGTGCAATTTCCACACTTGTAATCTCTCTCCACTTCTTTCAGTTTTTACTTTCAAAATGTTTCAATTTATTATCTATGCAACACAACAACCTCCACCAGGATTATAGCTGTTGGCAATACTGAGCAATTCAACCAACTGCTTAAATAGATTGATTCATACCTAGTCTGCATGTTTGAAAAACTGCAAGGCTTATTCTGTTTTTCATATTAAAATCCTCTGTTATTCCCTAGAAATTAAATGAGATTTTTGTGACAGTATCATTTTAACACAGGGGTCATATGAATTTATGGAAATACAAAATCTGCAAGAAAAATGCAGAGACAATGAGTTTACCAGTTTAATGGTGAGGGAGAGCATCTAGCAAAGGCACAGTTTATTAAACAAAGTATAGAATGCTTTATTTCTATTCAATAGCAGAGACAGCAGGTGAAGTAATTTTCTAGGTTTACTGAGCATTACTATACCAGTATTTTCTTGGGTACCACACAGTGACCTTTTTGTTAATTCACTAGCTTCCACCACCACCCCAATCTTTCAATTGTTTTTTTTTAGTGAAAGTTACAGTTAGTTGACCCCAGGCCTACTGTACTGTGGAACATTCTATTGTTAGATTTTATTGAGTTTCAAGGCTGTTTTCCAGATGCTTTCATGTCACTTTAAGCAGCATTTTAACTGGTGCACAGCAGTGACTCTTGTCTTTATTTATTTATTTACTAGTTTAGCAAGACAGTTAGATTAGGAGGAGCTTCAGACACAATGTGTCATTTCCATAGGCCTTTATCTAGAAAAACTGACCTTTCTTCACGTGTTGAACTCTGCTGTCTGTAAGCTGCTGCTAATCAAATATTTAGAGAATCTTTGATATCTACTTTCAGTTCTTAAAATCATATGTAACTTTTAAACAGCTGTGTCTCTTACAGCAAACCATTCCTATTTTAGGGTAAGTCCCCCGAGTGGGAAAATGAATGTATCCAAGTTCTGTATGAAAAAGTCTCTTACAAGAGCAGCCTACATAACTGAAGATTTTTAGGTCATATGGAAGTGTAATCTAGTCACTAAGTAATTCCATGTATTCAGCTTTTCCTACATTCTTCCTCTGGAAGACAAAAGAAGACAAATTGTAGCAGAAGGGGAAATCTAGCCTTGCATGTCTCAAATATATCTGCCATCTCAAGTTATTGAAGACCATCTGTGACATAAAAGACATACTTCTAAAATTTTAATTAAAAAATAAAGTCATAGTCCCTTTCTTTGGCAAATGTACATAAAGGAGCAGTGCTGTTGGTTGGAAAAACAGTCTGGGGGCCAAAACACGCACTAACAGCTATCCCCTGCAAAGTACAAAGACTTCAGTAGATGTTGGTGTACAACCCAGTCCCAACTTGCCCCTGGAAAAGCAGTCTATATTGATTGATTTAGTGGGCTGCTGGTTCAGAGAGTCAAATTATGACCTTTAGGGTTTGTGCTTTCCAGTGAGGAAAGAAACAGGAATTTAGGTGCCTAAGCTGAAAATTGCAGTCCTGGGAGAAGAAAGAAATTTGTAGCTGTTTTTTGGCAGTAGAAACATCTGTGAGAGAGTGAAGAAGTTATGCACCTGGATAATTCTAAAGCCCAAACAGGATCCCCTGTGAGTCTTGATTTCTTAAGAGTTTTCCTGAAAATGCCTTAATCGACAGCTGCAGTGTAGGACTTTTCAAAGACTACAGTATTAGCCCTGCTCTCTTTTCTGTATATTGATTAGTAATCTATTAGAGAATGCTTTACTTCATTTGACAGTGTGCTAGGGTTTTAGGCTACTTTCCCTTCATATTTCATTTTGTTTTGTTTTTTTAATCTGGTTGTCTAATACTGGCCAAATTTGATCAAGAAGTAAATATCTTCCTGTATTTTTTTGATTTTTGGATGGATTAAAGTCATAATGTGTTAAGAGAGAAGCAAGAAAAATTTGAGTTATTTTAAATTCAGTTTAACAGCAGCCAGTCAGCATGGCCCAGATGGATGGATGAAAGTCATAATGTGTTGAGAGAAGCAAGAAAAATTTGAGTTATTTTAAATTCAGTTTAACAGCAGCCAGTCAGCATGGCCCAGATATTTGTCTGTACTGTGAGACTAGCAGTGGTATGTTTTCTCTCTTGCTTTGTTGTCAGGCCAAAAATGGTAGGTAAAGGTGAGATGGAAGGTACTGGAGACCACACAAGGTGCTCAAGATACTGTAGAAGCAAGTGAGATGGTAGCAACATTTGAGAGGAACTGGATTTAGTCATCTAAGGGTATTAGCATGTGAGAATCTTGTAAGTAGATGGAGATGTAGGAGGAATAAGACGTAGGACACCAGGCTTTGTAAGGCCTTTCATGGTCCAGTTTATCTGCTTACTTGTGTTTGTATTGGCTTGTTAATCTGCTTTGATTTGTTGGTCTCTTGAACAATTTCAGGGGCGAAGGTGGAGGTAGAGTAACTTGTGGTTGATTGCGGGTGTAATACCAGCGCTTGTACAAAAGCTGCTCATTTGCTAGTACAATTTTGTACAATTTTTGCTTGTCCTCACAGAAATCTGAGGTGGATGCTACCAAGGTCCTTATTTTTTTCTCTCCAAAGTTTTTGTTTTCCATTTAATAGTCTAGTTTATTTGTATTTTTTCTTTATCAGTATGGCTTTAAGATAAAAGGAAAGAGTAGACTAGTCCCCTACCCCACCCAAAATTAAAATAATTAATGACTTTTCTGTGTTCCACTCTTAATCTTTTAGAGTAATATACAGAGATTTTGATTCTTGGTTTCATGTATTAACAATTAAAAAAAAACAAACAAACAAACAACTATTTGAATAACGTCCTGTGTGAAGTAAGGCTTCAAAAAGAGCTAATTGTTGTTTTCTAGCTTTAGTCTTCTTGCTTTCATGCTTTCATTAGTAGTTGTGCTACTGACACTGGTAGAAAAGTAGCTATTTGTAGAAGTTTGTTGTTGGCCTCCTTCGGAAGATAAACCAGACCCAGAATCAAAGGTTTTTTACAAAATATAATGTAAAGGGGGTTTTTTACAAAATATAATGTAAAGGGGGTTTTTTATGTGTTTCATATCTCAACTTTTGACCAGATTATTAACTGATATGAATACACATAGCTCTAATAAATTTCATGTAGTTATGCTTACTTATAGAATCCAAGCATCTTGACCTTTATGATGACAGGCATCCAAGATGTGACCTTCATTGCAAACTTGGGTACCTTGTCAAATGTTAGCAGTGACCCAACAAAAACACCTTCTGTGTCCCTGTTAGCTTTAACATGTATTAGTTAGAACTTGTTTATCTGCTTTGAACAAAACAGTAATGTTAAGAATCTGGTAATTTCTGATGTTTCCTTTTAGGACCTCAGGGCAGAAACCCCACTTGGTGACCTGTGGCATCATGACTTTTGGGGTAGCAAACTCAGCAGCAATACCAGTCATAAGTCATATCGACCACTAACTGTCCTAACTTTCAGGTGAGATTTACCTTTTTGCTTGAAGTCTGAATGTTTTTAACGCATATTGGCTCAATTCATTATAGGTAGGAGGTAATAGAAAAGGAGAGAGACAAAGTGTCTGGAAGGAGGTACGATAACTTTTCTGAATATGATTTTGCTGTTCACTACTTTAATCTTAAATTGAATTCTAATTTTCAAATTCTTTCTTTCCCAATGTATACATTATTTTGACATTCTGTATTTCAATGTACCTTTCATAGATTGCATCTTATGCTTTTATGTACCTTGGTACTAGGGACAGTGTGGTTCAATATGTAGGTCACATCAAAGAACTAGGAGGTGCACGTTCCCTTCACTTAGCTGTGCTCTCACTTACACTGCTATTGTAGTTTCTGTTCTCTGCTTTCCTAGAGCCCTGTCAAATGAGTTTTTATAAATACCATCGATCTACTGTGGCCTTTTGCCTCTAGGTCACTGAATAGTCTTCCCACCTCTTCCCCCCAGATAGAAATTCTGACTTCAGGCGAGTGTTTGTGGGAAAGTCACAGTGAGAGAGACATCTGCCTGCGTATATAACTTGCTCATTTTCTCAGATAACTAAAGGTTTATGAGGATAACTTCTGCAGATGCTTAGCTCATGGGTTTTTTTGCAAAGATTTGAGCAAGCAGTAGACTATGTAGAAGTTGGGCACATTAATGCATAGAATCTTTGAGGACTCAAGTCTTCAGCTTCTTTATTTTCCTCAGGCAACTTAGTGTCGAGGATGGGGACCTGGCACTGGTTCTGCAGTTGTGTCTGGTCCAAGACAGGGACTAAGTGATTGCGGAAGAAGTACTCCCATTCTTAGTCCTCATATTCAAGCAAAAACTGTGACTCTTCATTGCAGTGTCAGTGTTTAAAGTACTTAGCACTGTGGGTTTCGCTGTGTGTTGGGTTTTCTTCACATTTTCATCAAGGAATATATGCAACTGACTAGAATGTGTCAAAGTCTTAAACCTATTAAAGCTTTCAGTGCATTACACAGCAGATGCTTTCATTTCTTTTCAAGGTCTCTGTGGTATATTCCATCTCTAGTACCATCCTGGTTAGTTTAAAGAGCAAACTGGGATATAGTCATTACTATATCTGAAAATCTAGATGAGCATATGGAGATGGTCCATAAAATGCTATTTTCACAACTGAGAAGTTGGTTTTCTTAATTCCCCTAAGCTCTAACTTTTATGTGTATCACATTTATAGTAGGTTAGGCTTTTTTAATATATTTCACTTAAGCCAGATGCCAGCTGACCAAATGAACTGTGTAAAATCCCGTATCCGAACTAAGTTTCTGTATATCTCACCTACTGATAAAAGTATATAGATAATAACAAGATGTTTCTCACTTTTCTTCTCCCTCTCCATTTTACCACAGAGTTCCTATTCTGAATAGGGTTTTAGACTGAATTTTCACTTACGCTTCCTTCTGGTTCTGAAACTTGCACAAAACCTCTCTCTATCCAGCCTCACAAAGTAGTTACTAAGACGTGCTAGCTGACTACTTTCTGGATTGATGCTGGATTGTACCCAGATGGTTTCCACATAGTCAGTCCAAATGCTAGGATGTTTTTCAGCTAGAATGTCAGTAGAAATCATAGTCTCAGTGCATATTAGTTTCCCTACTGTGTGGATTTAATTAAAATACTTTCATGAGGTTGGTTTTGGATATAGTTTCTCTTAAGCCTAAGGGTATCCCTCCAGTAGGCTGAGTTGGTTATCTGTAGGATGTTCCCGCATTGCAACACTGAGGTTATGTTGCTGACCAAAAGCCAGTTCTAAGTAACCATAGGTATGATTAGCATAACGGCATTAACATATGTCTTTGGAGAAGATAGATATTGCACTGAATATGGTATCCTGTATGAACACCTCTGAGTAAAGGTCAGGACATTTTTTCTAGCCCACTGTGGTGGCTAAGTTGTAATAATACCCTGCATGCTGGCATTTGCTGGTATTTTTCAGCCTCTGTTTTTCATGTGTGTGTGTGTCTAATATGATCGTACTATGGGGTTGTTTAAGTTTTCTGTTTGCATATCTGTAGCCATTGATGTAATTCCTAGCCTTAATGTTTTTGTTTCTATATAGAATTAATTACCTTTTTGCTGGAGGCTTCTACCCAGTGGGTTTCCATGTCATCAATATAATACTGCATTGTAGTATCTCAGTGTTGATGGTTGATGTGTTCTCGATATTATTGGGTGGACTGCAGTTCAGTAATAAAGGAAGAAGGCTAAACCTGGCTCCAAAGACATCTCTTCTAGCTGCTTTGCTGTTTGCTGTACATCCAGTGCACACCGAATGTGTAAGTACTGAATAATTAGCTACAATCATTTGTATCTTAGAGGTTCTTGACCATTTGACTAATTAATTGACATAACCTTATACTCTCACATTGCTTTTATATATTCTTAATGCTTCTCTTGGCACATGTCTTAGAAGAACAATCAAATATTATGGTTAGTATGTCCAAAAGCTTGTAATTCCACAGGGCTGGACCCTATTAAGAAAGATGAATTAAATCATTTAAGTACAATAACTAAAGAAAGATGGCCCTAAACTATAGAGTTTCCCTAATTACTGGATTAAGAATTCATTACTAGAAACATTAGCTCATGAGCAGCCAAGGAGAGTGGAAGATAAACTGAATGCAAATGCATGACCATTTTGCTTTGATAAAAACCCAAGGAGACAGAAAATTGGAGTAGGGGCATTATATGAACTCTGTATGTGGCTGTATTAGAATACCACATTCAGTTTTGAATCCATGCTGCAAGGAGGACACCAGGAAAAATGGAGAGGGCTCAGGAGAGCCATCAAAATGATTAAAGGACGGTAAATCATCCAGTGTCATGAGAGATCGAACTCCACAATATTTTTAATATGGAGGAGAGGATTAAAGTTTTATTGTGTTTTGTTTTTTATCAGAGTCTGTAATTATGTACATGGGGGACAGAAATTTGATAGCAGTGAGCCCTCTAGTAGTGCAGACAAAAGCATAACAGCGGCTGGAAGTTAAAGCTGTAAAGATGCAGAATAGAAACACAGCACATGTGTAGCAACCAATTAAAATACCTGACCAAAGATCAAAGTCCTTCTGTGGAAATTCTAGTGAAGAGGACATGGTTTTCTTAAAAAGCTCTTTTGCACTCAGAGCTAAGAAAATCTTATGGCCTTATGCCAGTGGGCTTGCTGGAGGTGGTTCCTGATTGCTTGATCTTGTAATAATGAATAAATCAAATATAAAATAATCACAACGCAGGAATATATTTTTTTTTAGCATTTGGAAGGACTGAGATACTAAAAAAGTACTAACTTTAACTTTGATCTTTGTGCTAGTAATGTACACTGAATCCTCAGTGTACCCTATTCTATATATGTAGCACTGATTTTTCATTTATTCGCAATTTGCCATGGTTTCAGCTTTTTTCCTTTGCTTTGCATGTAATTGGTGGGGAAGAGGTTACAGAAAGCTATGCCTCTCAACTAACAGAGGACCCTGCATGTACTGGAAACCTAGAGATGGTGCAAAGTTATGTATTAGTAATTTGGCATCCTCTTTGGCAGTGTGGCTAGAGCATCCTGCCAATCATTCTCTGGTGTTTGTGTGCCTGCAGAATAGCTTCTCTGTGAGAGCGTGTTGTGCTAGTGTCAGAAGGGCCTGTTGTATTTGTTCTCCAAAACCAATTCTAGATGTCAAAGTGAAGTAAAACAAGTCTTCAGTGCTTTTGATGTTCTGACACGTAAAGAGAAATCTCACGAGTCTTACTTTGTAATAGGCCTGCTATTGACTCCTTTATCAGTGTCTGTAATTTTATTCTTCATTCCATTTGACTCTAAAAATAAATTTAATTCAGCAGGCAGATGTTAATAAGACCTTGGTCATGTCAAATAAATTACAAGTGATGCGGTCTGCTTGCATATACAAGGTTATGAAGATTGGCGTATGCTGTGGAGAAACGCTGGAAGAAGAGGAAAAAAGTAGCATTCTTATGTAACATGTCTCTTCTAAGATTCAGGAGTGAACAAAGGCCTCTGATCATTTACACAGGGAACAATAAATCTTGCTGCACTGAAGCAGTCATGATACTGCTATGGTTCTAGCATGAGTGTGCTTCAGGCAGCGTCTCCTCAAAAAGCATTTCTTATCATTTTAAAGCTCTGACTTTTAAGTATTTTGACATCCTGATTTTGAAATGAGATGACATATTTTGACATAAAATTGTAAAGAATCTGTCTGTTAGCTGCTTTCGATTTTGGTATGTACAATACAAAACAAGCTTTCACGTAAAACAGATGTTGAAAAGTTTAATGCTTTCAGTACCTATGTAGGAAAAACTTCTGTCATTTTTATTTTTCTACCTACAAGTAAACACTCTTGTGGTGTAGTTCTCTTCTCTAAAAAATGCTTATTCTTTGTAACATTTGAGTGATGAAATACTAAATGAAATGTCCATAAGAATATACCTGATACCAGTTTAAAACTTTATTTTTTTTGTTTACCTAGTTACAAGATACATTAGGCCTGATCCTGCTTTTGAGATAACATTTGTACTGTTGAATTTGTCAGAGGCCATATGTGTGTTATTAGCCCCTTAATCTCTTTGTTGTGACAAGCTGGCATTTATTTTCAAAATTGTGTCAGTTCACCTTTACTTTTATCTCATTAGCTGAGAGCAGCTCCTGAAAAGGAATACTTCATTAGTTTCACCTTTCAAAGCACTCCACAGCTATTGGGTTAATTCTTGTAATTCATCTATAAGATAGAAGAAGAAGCAGGGAAGTTAGATGCCTAGCTTTGGATGAATAAAAAAGTTTTTCTGAACTGAATTTAGGAGTCCAACAGTTTCTCCTTTTATGGTGCACAAGTGAAGCTGAGGGTAAAATGGGAGAGTCTCTTCAGTGGATTCAGTCCTGCTCTCATGCCTCTACACTGCTCTTTCTTTCTCTGATGTTATTTAGAAATAGTTGTTCCGTCATATCAGACTGGCACAAAAAAATGCCCTTTTCCTAAGAGAGGGTTAGCACGTGCCTTTAAACAAAACAAAGATACAATTTATCTTTTTACTTTCCTCTCTGTTCCACTCACAAAATGGGACAACTGGTGTACTACACAAGAACCAACGTTTCTGCTTTTGTCCCTGAGCCATCACCTCAAAAAATGGATTTAAAAAAAAAAAAAACACCAAACAACAAAACCCCAAAAGCCTGGAGCTGTTCTGCCCTGCTTCTGAAAGTCCTCTGTGTACATCTTCTCCTGGAAATGTGGAACCCAGCACTCCAGGAAGCAGAGTTAGACTGAAAACAAAAGGGTGCTTCCATGATCCTTGCTCTGGGTGAATGTTCTAGTGAGGTCCAATATCAGGGCCTATACAGTCCCCTGCCACCTCCCTATGTCATGATTTCCACAAAAAATTCATGGTGTATCCTGACACTTGTGTAACTGAGGAATGAAGATCCAAGAATATGTCATGATGTGTCTTACAAAGTTATTGTAAGTACAGTTTAAAGGCTTGAACCAAAGCTTGTTGATGGCCCTGAGAATGCTCTTGGTATAAATAGGCTGGCACAGATCTGGAGTACAGAAGTTCCAGAATGTGCTTCTCATTTTCTTTTGCATTAGTATAGCTTCTGTTACAAGATACACTTGGAGGTAGCTCTAATGCAATCAATTAATATAACACAAAAAACTGCCGGGGGGGGGAGGGGGGGAGGGGATTTTTCTTCTGATTCTGCAGTCTGGAAGCTATTTGTCCATTCTGAGTGTTCAGACTGCAATTTGAAGGCTGGCTTGTCTTCTGAAAGTGGACAGTCTTGATTTGCAATCTGCCAGTTTTGTTGGGGTTCAGGACTTTTGCTAAGAGTTCTGCTGAAAGGCAACCTGATCCAAAAAACAGATGGAATGGGGCAGAGTCTACATTTTCTTCAGCAAGCTCCTTCTTAATTTCTTAAAACAGCAGTTTTTCATAAATTAAAGGCAAATCATTTACCTAGTTGATACTAAGCAATACCCAATCAAAATTAGGATGTAGCTTAGAAAACTAGGTACCACTAATCCAGTAAACCAAAAAAGTGATGCAGCAATATTTTTATGCATTTCACTTTGTATATGTGTGTGCACCTTTATCTCAGGTTTTCTAAGAATAAAATCTGCTAATCTGAACCTTTTCTTTTTTTCCTTAGGTTGCCGGGATTGTTGGCAGAGCAGACCTACTGTGTGCCCTGTTCTTTTTGTTGTCATTTCTTGGCTACTGTAAAGCATTTAGAGAAAGTAAGCATTCTGTTTGCCCCTTTAATTTATATTGTGTATATTTTGTACATTTCAGTGAAATATAGCAAAACTAAAAATGTCAATTTGATGTGTTTTGAATTTATTATACCCTCATAAAATATTACCAAAAAATCTGCCTTAGCAGGTATTTATTGTTAGAAGAGCTGGAAGGGTTGCTGTCCCTAATTCCTGTTAAACACTAAGAATTTATTTTAAGAAAAGTCTATTTTGTAATAGGTTTATTTGTTAGATGTTTTATTTTTTATAAGCATAAAGAAATATTTCAATAAGTATTTTAGAAATAAACCTATAAATGTATATTCCTAAATATTTTAGTACACTTTATGCCATTATGTTGGGATGGCTTAAGTGGCAATGAACTTTAGGAAGCTTACTTGTATTTTTAATGAATTGTAAAGAATTATTCATATGAGTAAGCCCTCTAAATTCCTGCAATATGCAAGTGCTAGTATATACATGCTGAATATAGTGTTACTCATAGAGTTTTTGTAAGATAGCTGTATTTACCATGAGTCATTCCTTCATAGATGTTTTTTCAAGTGAGCTTTTAGATCTGTTGTATCATTTGATCTGAATAGAAGTTGGCAGTTCAAATACAGTTGTGGAGAAATTATCTTGGGGCTCTCTTAAATAAACACACAAGAATACATCAATTCATGATTATGAAAAGCTATATAGGATGTGCAATCTGGTATCTGAATGTGTCCCACCACAGGAAATACAGGAATCATTTGGTGAACCCACATGTGTAAAGAGCTTGTATAATATCAGTTCAATAAGCATGTAATATAATATCAGTTCAATAGGCATGGCCTGTAATGTTTAACCAGAGTTGACAGTGTATTATAGAGGTACCTGAGCTGGCTTTGAATGATCTGGCTTAACCCCATAGTCATGGGTGGCATCATAGAGCCTAGAGTAGGCTGAGGGGGTTAAGTTAGTCCACAGCGAGCTCTCAGATGCTGTGAATAGCTCCTGCTAATTGAGTTTAGATTGTTCAGAACTATTTTGCATATTTCTCCAGCTGGTATCATAAGTTTAACTTAATCTTCACCACTTCAAATGATACTTATC
This sequence comes from Pterocles gutturalis, assembly GCF_000699245.1. Taxonomy (NCBI): domain Eukaryota; kingdom Metazoa; phylum Chordata; class Aves; order Pterocliformes; family Pteroclidae; genus Pterocles; species Pterocles gutturalis. The sequence goes on from NW_010140914.1 coordinate 14,459, forward strand.
AGAACTGAACAGGAATCACCATATTTTTTCTGCCCTTTGGGTAGGTTTCATTTCTTTCAACTGGACTAACAATTTCGTGATGAAAATTGGCCTTGGGATCTTGCTTGCTCATTTATTATTTTCTCACCTGTTTTACTGAGTGTGATTGTGGTTTGATGTTTCTTCTGTTAGAGCCAGAGTAAATTCGACAAATCAAAACATTGGCTATGTGCTTTCCAGTTTGTTGGTACAGATAGACCTATACGGCAGGGGTAGTAATCTTTGCTTGAAGAACTCAAGAGCCAAATTCTTAGGATGACCATCAGAGACTTTTATATAGGACTCTCTAATTATTTTGTTATGGAAGACATCTCAGGAGTGATTAAGAATGTGATATGTACTCTGGTTAGGGATATTCTGAGTGCTTGTACAACTTGCAAAGTCCAGTTTGATAGCTTTTAGAACTCAGTATCATTTTAATAGTATTCTTGTACTGAAATTCTTGTTGTTGATACAGAAGAAAGAACATGTCGTGAAGACAAGATACCAAGCAGTGCTTAGTATTTTTTATTGGACATTACATCAAAATAATGTCAGAACTGTGTCTCATAAGCAGATTTATCAAGGAAACTACAGTCTGCCAGCATCGTTGTGCCTTTTGTCTTTCAGATGAGTTTTCAATGTTTACTATCACCTTCACTGCCTGCTTTTCCCTCAGCAACTTCTTAAAGAAATTTAGACTTTCTTTGTACTCCAGAATTTGTATCCAAGTTACATACTTGAGTCTGTCCCACCAATTCCTTAATTTTGGGTAGCTTGATGACAATTTCGGGTTCTTGCAGATCCTATTTGGCATGTCCTAAACAAGAGAATAAAAAGTTATTTCCAGCAGTGTGGAGAGCACTAACAAGTTCTTGAGCAGATCTTGCAAGGACCCGGAAAGGAGGAGCCCAAGCTTCAGAGTATTCCTTTCCTCTGAACCTTACATGATTTGCTGTAGCAACGTGCCAAAAACCAGACATTTCAGAGTCAGTGGTTCAGGTCAGAATGGTTCTGGTCCAAAAACTGATTTTGAAATGCCTTGGTGAGATTCATTGCTCATCCTGGATGTGCCTTGCTGTGAAAAATTAATTTGTAAATAGAAAGGTGGGTGAGATAAAATAGAATAAACTATTTCAGGGGGAAGGTGCCTACAAAGATCATCTAGTCCAACTGCCTGACCAATTCGGAAGTTAAAGCATGTTATTAAGGGCATTGTCCAAATGCCTCTTAAACACTGACAGGCTTGGGGCATCAACCACCTCTCTAGGAAGCCTCTTCCAGTGTTTGATCACCCTCTCAGTAAAGAAATGCTTCCCAGTGTCCAGTCTAAACTTCCCCTGGCACAGTTTTGATCCATTCCCACATGTCCTATCACGGATCCCAGGGAGAAAAGATCAGCCCCTTCCTCTCTACTTCCCCTCCTCAAGAAGCTGTAGGGAGTAATGAGACAAACACAAAGTCCTTGGCCACTCCTCATAGGAAATTCCTTCCAGCTCTTTCACCAGGTTTGTTGCCCTCTTCTGGACACATTCAGGGACCTTCACATCCTTCTTAAATCGTGGGGCCCAGAACTGCACTCAGTACTCCAGGTGAGGCTGCACCAACACTGAGTATAGCAGGACAATCACCTCTTTTGACCAGCTGGTTATGCTGTGTTTGATGCAGTTTGTTCTCTCGGCTGACAAGGCACGCTGCTGGCTCATGTTGAGACTGCTGTAGACCAGCACCCCCAGATCCCTTTCTGCAGGGCTGCTCTCCAGCCACTCCTCTCCCAATTTGTACTTGTGCCCAGCATTACTCCATCCTAGGTGCAGAATCCAGCATTTGGACTTGTTAAATTTCACCCCATTAATCATAGCCCAGTGCTCCAATCTATCTAGATCCCTCTGCAAGGCAACTTGTCCCTCCAGAGGGTCAACAGCACCTCCCAATTTGTTAGTATCAGCAAACTTGCTAATGGTGCATTCAACTCCTGTATCCAGATCATCGATAAATATATTGAACAGGACTGGCCCTGGAATTGAACCCTGAGGAACACTGCCAGTGAGCAGTCAGATGTAGCCCCATTCACTACAACCCTTTGAGCTCTGCCCTTCAGACAATTCTTCACCCCATGCAGTGTGAGCCTGCTCATCCCACAGTTGGACAACTTGTCCGGAAGGATGCTGTGATGGACAGTATCAAAACCCTTACTAAAATCCAGAAAAACTGCACCCACAGCCTTCCCTTCATCCACTAGGTGGGTGACCTTAGCATAGAAGGATATCAAATTAGTTAAACAACACTTGCCCTTTGTGAACACATGTTGACTGTGCCTGATGATTGCATTATTCTTTAAATGCCTTTCAGTAGTACCCAGTATAATCTTCTCTGTATTTTTTTCCAGGAACTGAGGTTAGACTGACAGGTCTGTAGTTTCCTGGGTCTTTCCTCATGTACTTTTTGTAGGTTGGAATAACATTGGCAAGCTTCCAGTCAGCAGGGACCTCCCCAGACTCCCAAGACCTTTGGTAGATGATCAAGAGGGGTCCTACCATAACATCCACTAGCTCCTTCAGTACTCTGGGATGAATCCCAGATTGTCTCCACCACCAATATGCCTACAAACTTGACCTCCAGCCTCATAAGCCAACTGCGTTTCACCTTGTGTCCATTATATATGCGGTAGTCTCAGGCTTTACTGGCCTACTTTTTTCCCTACTTTGTCACCTTAAGCATCTAACTTGGGCATGCAACTCAGAAGTGTTTTCTCCCTGCTCCTTCTGTGTAGTCACTGGAAAGAGACAGACTCCTTTTGATGACCAGTCAGAGGAACAGTTTATGGTACTTGCAGTCATGTTCTAGAGGTACCAGAATCTCTCAGTTGTGTAGAAGCTTAGGAAGACTAGCCTTGTAACTTAACATTTCCATTGTCACTCCAATTGGGCAAAGTTCAGATGGCCGCTAAAATGGAGCAATCTAGCTTCCTTTTGTCACAGATCACAGAGTGAATTAGGTCAGAAGGAAACTCTGGAGGTCATCTCTGCTTAAAGCAGTGTTAACTTCATAGATCAGATTGCTTGGGGCCTTCATCCAGTTGAGTTGTGAAAGTCTTCAAAGATGGCAGGAGGTGCAGCACATGACCACTTTGCCTCAGCCTCTTTTCCTATGTTATATTCTTCAGCCTTCTAACCATCTTAGTGGTTCTTTACTGGACTTACAGGTTGTTTGTGTTTCTTGTGTTGGACACCACACTGAAGGCAGTACTCCTGATGTGGCCTCATAAGAGCTGAGTAGAGAGGAACAACCACTTTTCTCTGACCTGCTGCATATGCTGTAGCAAGTACAGCCCAGGGTGCATTTAACCTTCTTCATTGCTGCAAAGGCACACCACTGACTCATGTTCAGCTTGTTGGCCAGGAACTACAGATCCTTTTCTGCAGAGCTGATGCCTAGGCAGTCCCCAGCCTGTACTGTTGCATATTGCTGCCTTTGATTTTCATGAGGCTTCTGTCAGCCCATTCCTCCAGCTTGTCATGGTCCCTCCAAACAGCAATGCTGTTCTCCACTGTACCTATGTATCCTCTAGTTGAACCCTACCAACCACCACAACCAGTTTTACTTTCTGCCTTTGGTATAATTTTTTTCCTTTGGATGGGGAGGTTGGTCCAACCCATCAGGCCGCTGTTTGAACATTAGTGTTTGTATAGAAAAGGGTAGTGTCTTTATTGGAAAGGGCACCTATAAAAAGAATGGAAGCTCTCTCTTCACAGGAGCCACATGGAGAAGACATGGGACAATGGGTACAAGTTGCACTGGGAGAGGTTTCACCTTGATGTAAGAAAGAGAAGTTTTTTACAGTCAATCTCTGGAACAACCTCTCCAGAGGTGTGCTAGAGTCCCCATCACTGGAGGTTTTCAAGAAGCAATTGGACAGGTTCCAAGGTAATCTCATCTAGGCTTCCTTTCCCACAAAAGGTTGGACCAGATGATCTTTGGAGGCCCCTTCCATCCTGGGCTATTCTCTGATTCTATGTATGAAGGGCTTTAGGAAAAGGTGACCAAACATGGGGAAGTGGCTGTAGTAGTGTATGACTTTTCAGTGTTTTTGCTGTATTAAAGTAAATATGAAGTTTTATGCTTCGATGTCTCTATTTTGGTGGTATGAATTTCCTTATTTCGTGAACAGTTCTGGCCATTCACAAATAATAGGATAAATAAGGAGTAAAGACCTTTTTATCTGAGTTTCACTGAGTCTGATTCTGCAGAGATTGAGGGAGTCAAAGACAGCAAAAACTGCCCTAGGCCCAAATGTAGACTATTCTCACTCTGAATACAGGTAGAGAACAAGCACTCTAAAAATATGCACATATAGTTTAAAGAAGAGACTTAAACAGTATCTCCTACACAGCAAAGAAAAAATACCCTTTCTTCTCTGCTGGGAAATCCACAAGATCCAGGAAGTCTGTGATACTGCCAGTGCACATTGATAGTTCTAGTCCAAGTTAAGAGTTGGTATTGCATCACTTTCTAGGTCATACCAAGATGGTAATTTTTCTTTGTGGAGTTGTCTTTGTTAGTAAGAAGGAAGGGGAAAAAAAAAATGAAAAACCCTCTGTGCATTCCATTGCATCAGGCTTATGTTTCTAATCAAATATAGATGCTTTATGATGATCCTGCAGAAATGTGGGATCTACCAGTTTGTTCTAACATCCCATTTCCTTTTGTTCTGCTGTTTTTTTACATATTAAAGGCAAGCATGACCCTAAACCTTAGGTCAACTGCATGCGTCCTTGTTTCTGGATTTGACTGTCACGTGTATATAGCACTTAGGTCACCAACTTTTTACAAGCAATAGGAGAAGAACTATCAAAGGTGGATTTTTTTAAATTGCTATTAATAGATGCACAGTAGCATGACTCTTTTGGAGTACTTAAAAGAGGGTACAACTCTAAACCCTTAAGGATTTGTGGACTGCATTTGTATTGTCTTTCGAATACAGTTACCAAAACATGTTTGATGCTGGTTTGCTTTTACTGATGAACTTTTACTTTCAGAGTAAAACAAGCAGTGAAAAGCCTCAGCTGATGCTACTGATATGATTGTGTCTTCAGTAACATATAGAGTTTTGTCACCAGCAGCACCCCAATGCTACTATCAGACAGATAGGTCATCTAAGTCTTTCATAAAGAACCTGACTATTCTTGCAGCAAGGCAATGTAAGATTTGTGTACAGCTGAGTTCCAGAAATCTGTTTGGGTTTCAGTAGCATAGACATAATTGTTGAATTGTCATTCTTTGTCTTCAGTAAAGGAGACAAACATTACAGAAGAGAGACTGATTAGTACTTGTTTCCCCCTGATGTTTAAGTGAATGAATGAAATAATATTTTTCTGCTTGGGAGTAAGGGCTCATGAAATGTCTGAGGAGGATTTGGGGGTACTGTGGAGAAAGTATATCTGATACTGAAAACAATAAGGAGATAAGAAATATCAGTGTCAGACTGGAAAACTTCCAAAGGAAAATAATGTTTTTTGTAAAGCTCAAGATATACTGCAGCTTGTTTGCCTGATGTTGTTTATTTGTGTTTGTGGTGGATTTTGGGGTAGGCCGTTTCTTTTAGCCAGAATCTGTAGCTTTTTTCTTTTTTTTTTTTTTTAAGTATAAGCATTTAACACACTATGTAGGCTGTAATTATGCCTTACTGAAGTTCTACAATTCTGTTACTTTCCCCCCATATACAGTTTTTCATGTTACCATCTTTGATAGGATAACATTTATATTTGCAAGGAACTAATCTGTTGTTCTCATTCTGTCCTGCTGTTTTAAAACACAACTGGGGGGACAAATCCACTGCATAGGCTTTGGAGACAGCAAGAGCTGACAACTGTTTAGGTATGTTCTGAAGGGAATTGTTGGCTATTAACTTTGTTGAATTTTAATGCAGCTTCTCTGGGAATTCATAAGGCATTTTAAAACTGCTCTAGTATTCATTTTGCCTTCCTTTGTCTTCAACTTTGACAGTGATCCAGTTGCATGTATTTGCCATCTGCTTTGGCAATCTCCGAGTGATGCAAAATGATGAGTTCATGATTTGCTTCATGTGAATAATATTGGCCTGGACATTAAATAGGGGATCAACTGTTTGCTCATATGCTATGACTTTTAAAATGACTTTGTTCTGGTTATGTGTTTCTGTTATGTGTAGTCGCCCGTTAATAATCTACTAGTTCATTGTTAATTTAATAAAGCATACAGAGTAGACTGTAGTGAGGAGTTTTGTGAATATTGGAGGTTTGTATTATGGAGTTTTTCCTGTAGATTGGAAATGTTTATGTTTCCTGTGTGAAAGAGATCATTGTTAAGATATGGGGAATTTGTTAGCTATTTTGTAAATAGGTCAAGAGGTATTTACTGTTATTAAACATGTAGGCCCTGATTTTTCAACTGTGTCCAACTATTCTTATTTGAACACATTGGGAGGGAATAGTTGCATGTGGAAAAACTATTTTATTATGTTAGTGGGCAGAGGAGAAACAATAAGCTTTTTCTGTGGAATTACTGCTAAATATTGCTTGTCCAAGATGGTGTAATTCACAGATAGATTATCTCATTATTCCAGCCTGTATGTAATGAGTTTGAGATGCTTGCGTATGCTTAGGAATGGCATTTGCTATTGTAATTTCATTGTTAAGTGAAACACTGAGCAGAGCTGCAGTAGTGTGTACATTTGGAGACATGCAAGATCTCAGACTTAAGTTAACTCTAACAGTGGATTCTTATGTGATCTTTTAAAACTAGGCAATTCTTCCCCCTTTGCTTAGCAATTCACAAGCAGGGAAATCTTAGAGTTTGGTTAGATGAGTATTTGTAGTAGTTTAGTTGGAAGATACCATCCCCACAGGCAAGGCACATCAATAGACTATATAAGCATTTGTGATGTATTTCAGTTAAAAATTAAAACTTCCTGCAAGAGCTCAGCATAACTTTGCTTTGACTTTCAAAGGAGTAGGTGCTTTCACACAATCAATTACTGGGTTTCACCTGAAGATGGTGACTTCTTAAAGTTCTCCAAGCTGTCACCTGGCTGAGCCCTAAGTTGCTCAATTAGCTTTGAAGAAGGAGATGCCGAATGCCTGAATGTCAGAATTGGTAATAATTGTCTGGGATACTGTTAGTTTTACTTTAAAGTAACACTGAGCTTGGTACTCTAAATGTAGTATTTTCTTCGTGTCCTTTTAAGGAATTTCTTTTCATTGACTTGTGGACGTAGGACACTGCAACATAAGGTCTCTCAAAAGAGACAGGATTAGCATTTAGGAAGACAGAGTTCTGCTGCTCATAAATTTAGGATCTGTCAATTCCACACTGTAAAACACTTTGTATATGCATGCTTGCTCTAGGAATGCTTTTACTTAATTCTAGCAGTCTAAATGGAGGAGCCCTCATGGCTTGTTTAAGGTTTATGTAGGTATTTCATTGAATCCCCTAACTTGCAGACTTAACGTACTCCTAAAGAAGGACTATCTGAGCAACGCTTTTTGGTTTTGTATAGAAACAGTATATTTTTCTAGCTCAAAAAAAAAAAAAACAAAACCAAGTATTCTGTTTCTTTGGCATGCTTACAATTTTGTCCATCTGTTGGAGTGGCACAATGCCCGCTCACAATATGGTGTACCAGTTTCAACCAGGCACAGGTGCCAATGAAAGATTGGTTTCATTTTCTGACACAAGATTTTTCTGGTGGGAGGCAGCACCATATTAGGGGAATGTGCTTTGTTAGACTGATTACTTCTGTTGGCATGTGTGTATCTCATAATAATAATTAGCATTTATGCAGTACTTTACATTTTCCAATCACTAAAAAAAAAAAGAAAGATTGAAGGCATTGTTGAATGCCAGTCTTTTAAATCTATTTTTTCAGCCTAGTTTACTGAGATTTCTGCAGGGTGGGGGGTGTTGTGCATATGACCCAGGAACAAGCACAAGTTAAAATGTTTCTTAATTGAAATTATTTCTCTTTGAAGTTTAATCACTGATGAATTTTCATAATATTGCAATTCTATATATGACTATTGACCTTTTGAGGCTGCAAAAGAAAACAAAGGAACAGAGATTATGGTTTTTGGGAGGAGATCTTGATTACAGAATGAAAGAATGGCTGAAGTTGGAAGGGATCTCTGGATGTCACCCGAGCTGACCTGCTCAAGCAGGGTCACCTACAGACAGTTGGCCAGGACTGTGTCCAGACAGCTTTTGAATATGTCCAAGGATGGAGGCTTCATAACCTCTCTGGGTAACCTGTGTCAGTGCTCAGTCACCCTCCTGGTATTCAGACAGCACATCCTGTGTTTCAGTTTGTGCCCATTGCTTCTGCTCCTGTTACTGGGCACCACTGAAAAGAGCCTGTCTCTCTTCTCTTTGCACCCTCACTTCAGATATTTACAAACATTGATGAAATTCCCCTGAGCCTTCTCTTCTCCAGGCTGAACAGTCCCAGCTCTCTCAGCTTCTCCTCATAGGAGACATGCTCCAGTCCATCAACTTCATGTCCCTTTGCTGAACTCTCTCCAGTATGTCTATGTCTCTGTTGTACAGAGGAGCCCAAAACTGGACCCAGGACTCCAGGTGTGGCCTCATCAGTGCAGAGCAGAAGAGAAGGATCCTCTCCCTTGGCTTGCAGCCAATATTATGTCTAATGCAGCCCAGGATACCACTAGCCCTCTTTCCTGCAAGGGCACACTGCTGGCTTGTGTTCAAATTGGTGTCCACCAGGACCCCCAGGTGCTTTTCCACCAAGCTGCTTTCCAGCTGGGTGGACCCGGGTATGTACTGTTGCCTGAGGTTGTTCCTCCCCAGATGCAGACTTTGCAGTTCTCCTTGTTGAACTTGATGAGGTTCCTGTCATCCCATTTCTCCAGCCTGTTGAGGCCCATGGATGGCAGCATGCCCCTCTGGCATATCAGCCACTCCTCCCAGTTTGGTGTCATCTGCAAACTTGCTTGAGAGTGCACTCTGCCCCATCATCCAGGTCATTAATGAAGTTGCTGAACAGGATTGGACCCAGTATTGACCCATGGGGTACACTGGTAGCTACTGGCCTCCAACTAGACTCTGTGCTGCTGATCATCACTCTCTGGGCCCGGCCGTTCAGCCAGTTTTCAGTCCACCTCGCTGTCTGCACATCCAGCCTGTACATCAATAGCTTCTCAATGAGGATCGTATGGGAGACTGGGTCAAAGGCCTTACTAAAGTTCAGTCCTTTGAAGCTGTCTCCATGAGATTCTCATCATGGGTCCCTCACTATTTCTCTTCTGCTGGGTGCTTTTACCATCTTTGAGAGTCCGTATTTAAGGTTGGCTACACTTGACATGCTGAGACATTCCTGGAATCTGAGACTTGGGGTGTTCACAAGAAGGCAAATCTGTTTCTGTACAACTTTGAATGTGTGTCTGTTGAATGGCATTTGATTATCAGGGCTTTTTGCTAGACAATTTATCTAGTTTGTAAAAAAAATTGACTCCCCCTTAATATGCTTCCTTGCCATTGCAGCTTGGCAGCACCTCTGGACTTAATCAGCATATTCCTTATTCTATCATCCAAATTTTAAAAGTTATCTGTTAGAGACAGACAAAGAAAAGACCCAGTCCAGAATGTATGTTTACATTTTTCACAATGAGATAGACTCTTAGTGTAGTTTTCCAGCTTTATTTGTACCCATTTTAAAATAATTTCATGCAGCCCATATTTTTTTCTGGTGTATTTCACACTGTCTCCAGTGGTATTCTCATGCCTTCATTAAGTCAAGGTATAGAATATTTACATGTTTGCTTTCATCGAGAAGGCCCTTTATTTTTCTGTCCAAGTCAGAAATTATCCTTAGTTTGATATAAATGGCTAAAATATGTCTTTGGGAAACAATCATATCCTTTTATATTTTAGAGGGTCACATAGAAAATGTTTTGTCTAAGTGTTTGGTTTTTTTTTTCTGGGTAATTTCAACCAGCCAGCTGATCTTTTCATATCTCTTTTCCTCTTTAAAAGTAGGCATGTAGCCATTGCATTTGTTTTATTTCAGGCTTTTGGATTATCTTGTGTTTCTCATGATTTCTTAGAGGTAACTGTTGAGATTACTCTGGCTTGTACAAGACCTGTTGGAATAAATTTAATGAATCGCTGTAATTAAAACCAGATTAACTTCTCTATAACTTCTGTTTCTTGTAGTTCACTATTTTTGCTTTTGTCCTTGCTCCCTCTCTGCCAGTGTTGTGCTTGCCATCTGATTGCAGTTGACCTCTTTTTGAAAAAAAATGAAGCAAAAAGGCACAGAACACTTCTGTTTTCTTGGCATTGTCCATTTTCTTTCTCACTGAGTATTGGAATAACTTCTTCTTGCTTATTGCTCTTCTTATTAATATATCTATGGATTTGTGGGTTTCGTTCTTTGTATACATTAGCTTTTCTCATTTGCGATGTGACCTTTCTGAGTTTGTTTCTGTATGAGAGTGCTGGTGTTACATGTGTCCTTGATGATTTGACCTAATTCCTTTTTTCTTATTGCTCTTACGTTTCGGATCATCAAAGCATTTGTGAATTGCCAGCTGGTCTCTGACACACACTCTCAGTCACCGAGATCAGCTGCTTCGGAGCCGACCCAGCTCCGACAGACCAGCTGATCGCAAGGCATGGGAGATTCCTTCGACAGCAAAACCCCGAGACAGCCGCGTAACCCGGCTCCTCTCCCGCAAGAGGCTGACATGGCGCGGGAGTTGCCGGGGCAACCGCGGTCACCACCCCTCCTCCAGTCCTTAAATTCGTATCGGGAGCGGGGAGAGCTAGCTCTCTGCCCACAGAGCGCAGGCAGCACAGGGCGCCACCCACAACACGCTGCAGCAGCAGAGGAGGCGGCTGGTGTAGCGGGACACTGAAGTTCTGCTGGGTCCAGAAGCCTCATAAGGCAGCTGTAGGAGCAGAGCGGGCAGGCAGGGTTCCTCTGAGAAGGAGGGAAGAACTAAAGACCAGGAAAAGCATGGACATCCTTCTACCTGAGTCAGAGTGGCAGGCACTCATCTTAGAGCTAAGGCTGCAG
>NW_010140915.1:0-688 GCF_000699245.1 Pterocles gutturalis
ACTGGGATCCCCAGACCCTGGAACCCCTCATTCCAAGATCCCCAAACCCGCAGGACCCCCATCCCCAAACCCCCGCGGGACTCCCTGAACTGGGGGGGGGGGGCCAGGGACCCCACTTGTCCCCAGCCCACCCCCAGGGACGCCTCGGTTTTCTGTGTTTTGGGGTCTTTGTGATTTTTTTTTAATTATTTTTGGGCGTTAATTTTTAATGCTTTAGAGGATTTTAAATGTTTTTTTTTGGTTTTTAACTTTTTTTTTTTACTCTTTTGTTTTTTTATGGTTTTTTGGAGTCTTTTAATGCTTTTTGGGTTTTTTTATGTATTTTTTTCACAGTTTGGGGATTTTTTTATGTTTTAGGGTATTTTTATGTTTTGGGAATTTTTTTTAATGTTTCTGAGGGGTTTTTTTTTGTAGGGAGGGGATCTTTCAGAGAGGTGTTGCTGCGTCACGAAATCTAATTTTTGAGGAAGTTTCTCAGTTCTTGACGAACAACATCCCCAAGTCCAGCCACCCGCAATGAGGAAGGGCTGGTGGGGACATGGTGGGGGAGCAGCACTGTCCCCTCTGTCCCCTCTGTCATGGGGGGCACCTCGGGAGGTGGGGACGCACCGGGGCCATTTGTGGGGGGCTCTGTGTCCCACCTGTGACACCACAGTGCCATGAGCTGGCTCCGTATGGGGGTGACAAG
>NW_010140916.1:0-5624 GCF_000699245.1 Pterocles gutturalis
TTCCTACCTCGCCTATCTCTCCTAAAGGGAATCACATTAGTCTGTGTTTCTAAACGGTCTCTGAAGGCTGGTAGTTCACTGACAGAATTTGATTATGTACAGCTGTCATTCTCTTACTCAAAGAGGAAGAAGTAACTGCACATCGCAAAGTATTCTTCTTTGCCTCATGCTACTATACATTTTGGTGTATATATTTGTACCAGCAAATATAAATCATGCACTTGAGCTAGGACACCAGTAAACCAGTAAGTAATTGCTTTCTTCATTGTTCTTGCTACATTACACATGTTATCTGCCATGTAACTGCTACTCAAACAGTGACAATGCGAAAGACAGAATTAAACACCTTTTATTGTCTTTATATAATTCTATTTTCCAGCATGTTTTAGCTTTTCCAGATGCAACTCACCCATTTTTTTTGTGTTTTGCTGCACAGTAATTTGACATTCATTCACAATCAAATGTCAAATGTACTTTATGTACCTGCTGTATAATTATACAGTTCTCCTAGGTATTGGAAGAAACTGTATAGTAGAGTGAGTAGAAGTTTGCTAAAAATAGTATATTTAGACCTTCTAAACTTTTTTTAGATTCCCTCAACAGTAACAGACCTTTCAAGAGTATTATCACTCGATACTTACTATAACTTCTTTTTTTCACAAGTTATTTTTATCAGATACCAAGAACACAGTCCTCTTACAGTTCTGGACATGGACTATCCAGAGGACTCTTGAATTACAGTAAGTTAACCAGAATTGACACTGAAACATCAGGTCCAGTACTTCTTCCCAAAGTAGTAGTATTTTATATATCATAACTACTTCCAGCAAAAGCCTAGAACTTATGTTATGGAGTCTGCCATGGGAAGTTTACTGGAGGATTTATCCTCTCTGGAGAATCTCAGGCTACCAATCCTATGATAAAAGATTTAACAAACCACCAGCAAGAAAGAATAAAACTATCCAGAACTGTAATCGTTGTGTTCAACTTGCCAGATATTGCTTCCATGAAATGGCACCTTGCTGGTTACTCATGTTAGTTGTTCCCCTTCAGTAATAGAAAATATTTTAACTTGCTCACTTACTGTGATTGAAACAAATCTATTTACTTCTCACAGTTTGTTCGTGCTCCAAAATTTCACCCTGCGCTGTGTGATTAAATAAATTAATGGCAGTGTAAAGCACTGTCTACTGTGAAGAGCTGTAACCCAATTATGATATTTTCCATAGTCGAAGATCTAAATCTCTCTTCATGGGAAAACAATTTTATGAAGAAAATTTTAGTTAATGATGTGCTAGTGAGATTTTTGACCAGAAAAATAGATGTTATGATTTTGAGGTAGGAAAAGTCTGAAACTTGAGGGCAGGAGGGAAGACAATAGTTTGGTCTTAGAATTCTGATGATCTGTATACTAAATCTGAATTGCTTAATTAAACCTGGACGATAAACACTGATAGAAGCCAATTTTTTAACTCTCCAGCTTTCCCTGCCTTAGAGCTGATGAGTGGCTTCAAAAAGACATAAATATTTTTCCCTCCGTATTAAATCTACATTTTGTTTTATATTGAAACAACAATTCAGTGTAGAGAAATCAAACTATGAGGCAAAGAGGCATGGGCAGGGGAAATGAAAACGTTTAGTTCTGACAGATTATTAGCAATTAAAAAATACAAAGACATATCACAAAGAGAGTCTGGAGGAAAAAAAATCCCATTCTCATGTATAATTTAACTTTGTCATGAATTCTTAACAGACCTGTAAATTGGAAAATCAACATCTGCTCAGTGATAGCAGATGAAGGACATGCAGGCTGGCACCAAATTTCCATTAGCTTAAAAAAAAAGTCTTACCTTGTTGCCTGTTACGGTAAACATGTCCTGTAGAGAGAAACTATTTAAATTTTTTTCTAAGAATATTATACATAACCTTTTCAAACATAGCTCCCTATACATTTTTCCACTTGATATCAAGGTATGAATTAGTCTGTGGCATGAAGAAGAAATAAATGAGAGTATAAAAAGTTAGATCCCATCTTCCTTCCATGATCTCCAAAACATACAAAACTAAAGTGTGATCTGATAAAACTGATCCTTCGTAGATATTTCTGTAGAAATTGGCTGTTACCCCAAGACACTCATTCTGAATAGACTTTACACTCCTTTTGTAAGGTTGCCTTCTGACTCATATGGAAGCTTCTTTGAAAAGGAATAGGCAGTCCTGTTATCATTCTACACACAGGATAGCAAAAAGCACACACTGTTTTCCTGGTTTCGGCTGGGATAGAGTTCACTTTCTTCACAGCAGCTAGTAAGAGGATATGTTTTGGATTTGTGCTGAAGAGGAGGCTGATAACATACTGATGTTTACAGTTGCTGCCAGGACAGTCAAGGACTTTTCAGCGTCTCTGCTGTGCCAGTGTCTGCAGGTGCAGGAGAAGCTGGGGGGGAGCACAGCCCCAGTTACTAGCCTAGGATTCGACCTTATGTTTAGTGTTGAGACTCAGATTGGCCAATGGTATATTCCATATCATGCATGTTATGACCAGTATACAGAAGAAGCTCTGTCCAGAATTTCTCTCTCTCTCTGTGTCGCACCTCTCTCAGGGTCATCTCACTCTCTTGGTCAGCTCTCAGTCTCGGGCGCTCAGGCTCTTATCTCCATTCCAGGATTGTGGCTTTGGGATTCTCGCTGTTCTGGGATCATTAGCTGGGAATGGGCTGAGCCTTGGTCATTGGCTGGTGAGCATTATCACTGTGTATCACTCATTTGTATATTTGTATATATGACTATTATTATTATTATTACTTTCAATTTTATTAACTTGTTCTTATTTCAACCCATGAGTCTCTTTTCCCTTTACCCCTTTAATTCTCTACCCACTCCCTGGGATGGAGGAGGGTGAGTGAATGGCTGTGTGGCACTGGATTGCTGCTAGCTAAGTCAAACCACAACTGCGCAGAAGAAGTTAATGTACTGCAAGCGTTAAAGGGCAAATTGCCATCCACTCAACAGATCTGTGCAGAATTTCTCCCAGTGGTTTTCATGGAATGACAGATTAGCTAACAATCATAATTTAGCCCTGTTTGATCATTAGCAGAAGCAAGAAAGAATGTTTTCTTGTCTGCACTTAAGGCGACTACAGGTTTTGTCAGAAGACTTTGGAATTCAGCCACACAACCACCTCCATTTAAACCTCCAGAACACAGCTTTTGTATGGGCCTTGAAGTTTTCAGAGCAACCTATGCAGACAAGAGTATTTACTCACACGAGGTAGCCCAGCATGCCCTCACATGGAAGCATGCCTTTTCTTATATAGTTGATTTGCACTGAGGCATAATAAATTTCAGCCTGATCCATTCTTGTCTTTCCTGAGCTATTCTCCCCCTTCTTTAGATTGAAAAATTAAATTGCTGCAGGAGAGAGCATGTGGGTTATAGAATCACAAGCAATTACAGTGTGGGTGGTGAATTACTGCAGCAATAATATTCTGGTCAGTTGTTTTCTGTTCCAGCATATGAACTTCTGTGGACCATCTGGCCTGTGTATGTGAAAAGTTATCATATTTAATTTTTGGACAGGACTCATCACCTGGTTATGCAGTAAAACTCAAACCATAAATCTCCCTATTCAACAACAAAGATTTGGTTGGATGACTCTTAGATAGCAACATCTGCTTACACAGCAAATGAGATCTATGTTCCAATAAAGAGTCTTGTTCTGTGTATATCAGGGTATCTAGTGTCATAAAATTCACAATAGTGTCATAAAACTCACATCTGGAATAAATCATATGTTGCAAAGGTGGCTTATGTACATGTCAGAGTGGTCATCATGTGATGGTGATACGTATCATGTGATCTACAGAACATATAATATACGTTTTATTTATTACTTGTTTTTCTGGCTACGGTTCTTATGTAAGTACACAGGACAATTTCTGAGTTCTAGATTCCATTTACAATTACTTCTACCCTCGCTTTACAGTCTATACTGTTCACCACTAAAGAATGACACAGATCAGCTCACATAAAGTAAATCCAAAGAAAGAAGTAATGTTGTAATCCAATTATGAGAGTGACTGTATCTACAAAATATACATTAAAACATAAAGTAAGTCAGAAGGGTTAACTTTTACCATGTTTCCCATAAATTTCCTGGAAATTTATGATAAAAATTATAGCCTTTTTTAATTATTCTGTTTTAACTTTGCAATAAAACTCTCAAAACAAAATATAACTTTTCTGGAATGGGACTATCATATGTTAGGCGAATTGCCATTCATATCGTTCTCAAATTCACTGGACTTTTGAACTCAGCAGTTAGACTAGAACTTCTATGGTGTATGTCTAGGCAGACTATTAGAGATTATTACTATAATCATTATTACCATTATCATTATTATGAATAATAATAACACAGATAATGATAACAACAACAGATTACGATTTGTAAGATATTCTTTGTGGGAATTAATCTCCTATCTTGTCCTACAAATCATAGAATCATAGAATAATAGAATGGTTTGTGTTGGAAAGGACCTTAAAGATCATCAGGTTCCAACCCCCCTGCCATGGGCAGGGACACCATGCACTAGACCAGGTTGCTCAAAGCCTCATCCAGCCTGGCCTTGAACCCCTCCTGGGACAGGGTATCCACAACTTCTCTGGGCAACCTGTTCCAGTGCCTCACCACCCGCACATTAAAACACTTCTTCCTAATACCTGATCTAAATCTACCCTCTCTAAGCTTAAAACCGCTACCCCTCGTCCTGTTGCTACAATCCCTGATAAGAGTGCTTCCCCATCTCTCTTGTAGGCCTCCTTTAGGTACTGGAAGGCTGCTCTAAGGTCTCCCCAGAGCCTTCTCTTCTCCAGGGTGAACAAACCCAACTCTTTCAGCCTGTCCTTATATGGGAGGTGTTCCAATCCTCTGATCCCCTTTGTGGCCCTCGTCTAGACTTGCTCTAACAGCTCCATGTCATACTTATGTTAGGGGTCCCAGAGCAGGATGCAGTACTCCAGGTGCGGCCTCATGAGAGCAGAGTACAGGGGGAGAATCACCTCCCTCAACTTGCTGATCACGCTTCTTTTGATGTAGCCTAGGATACAGTTGGTTTTCTGGGCTGCAAGCACACATTGGTGGCTCATGTTAAGCTTATCATCAACCAACACCCCCAAGTCCTTCTCCTCAAGGCTGTTCTTAATACATTCTCCACCCAGCCTGTATTTGTGCTTGGAGTTGCCCTGACCCAGGTGCAGGACCTTGCACTTGGCCTTGTTGAATTTCATGAGGTTCACACAGATCCATCTCTTAAGCCTGTCAAAGTCACTCTGGATGCCATCCCTTTCCTCCAGTGTATTGACCATACCACACAGCTTGATGTCACCAGCAAGCTTGCTGAGGGTGCACTCAGTCCCACTGTCCATGTCTCCCACAAAGGGATTAAATGCCACTGGTCCCAATACTGACCTCTGAGGAATGCTGCTTGTCACCAGTGTCCACTTGGACATTGAGGGATTGACCTCAACTCTTTGAGGGCAACTGTCTAGCCAATTCCTTATCCACTGAGTGATCCATTTGTCAAATCATTCAATATATTCAATATATTCATCAATGACTTGGAT
>NW_010140917.1:0-23858 GCF_000699245.1 Pterocles gutturalis
CAGGGTGGTTGAAATACCCCATGAGGACCCCCATTGATTATTTACAGTAATTTATTACATAATTCAAATACACAAACTTTATATATTCCATGTGGCATTTGCCACAGAAATCAAGTACGTGAATGCTCTGTTTTCTTACTCAAATACTTATTTTGACAAATTACAGACTTTACAAATTAGTATCTGCTGTTGATAGGGGATACAATGTAAATGAGAACAGGGTAACTCTGGAAATTGGGAACTGTTTGTTCTATAATTCTTTTCTAATATAGTTTCCAAAAGTATGTTTGAACTGAGGTATTATCACTGGATGAACATCTGTTACTTGTTCCTGGAAGGAAGAAAACATTGGTATTGAATCAGAGTCATGGATAGGTTTCTAATGTATGTATTTCAGTTATAGAAAGTAATTTCTGCTTTAGACAGTTGTGTGAAAGTTTTATTTTTTAATGAAATTTTTAATAGGTTTGATGCAGTAATGTGTCTCTAACAATAAAACTAGAGATGCAGAGGAAGAATTGTTTCAGGCAGTAAACAGAAACTTCTTGCAGTGGAGTTTAGGAAGTACAAACACCTGTCTGGACTTGACATAGGGGAAAGACTTATCTTCAAGCTAGTACAGTTAGAAAATGAAATGCTTAAAATACTTGAAAATCAAAAGTAATATGTTCCATGTGGCAATATTAATCCTCATAACAAATATGTAGCATTTATATAGGAATACTTGAAGATAAAAGTCATAAGTGATTTCAGGTAGATAGGCAGAAAAGTGCAGTATTTATTGCTATTCAGTCTTTATTTTCCTCGGGTGTTACTTGGGTAGTCACGAAAAACATCTTGTCCTTCTGCTTTGAGGGGCCTGAAAACACTGTGTGTATACGCTCATGCTAGTATTTGTACACAAGTAGGTCTGGTGATAAAAGCAATAGCTCACACAAAAGCAGCGTTTAGTAGGTTCTTTTGGAAAGCAAATTTTAAAGATGACAACATGAGGAGTCTAAATATTGTCCTTGCTGTTTCTTGGATTGCTTGTGTTGCTACAGAGAATAGTCTGTGTTTAACTAAAAACCTGAGAGGAGTGGCAATTTTTTTTTTTTTTTTTTTTTTTGTAACAATGTAAGTTGTTTCAACTGTTGGACAATTTCAATTAATTTTGTTGTATTTATCTCTTGATTTAGGACAAAACATTTGGCCTGAAGAATAAAAAAGGTGCAAAACAACAGAAATTTATCAAGGCTGTGACTCACCAGGTTAAATTTGGTCAACAAAATCCACGTCAGGTAAGCATTTAATCTCTAAGTTTTCCCACTGCATAGTGAAATAATCTTTCACTATACATATAGATTGTTATATCATATTGAAGTAGAAAAAAGTTGAGGTATTACTTGCCTAATGTATTGTGACTATCACAGATTTAATGAGGTGGTCTTCTTTCAAAGCTTGTCTATCTGAGAATTATGTACCAAAAAACCCAAACTCAAACTTGACTAATAAGGGTGTGTGGTTTTTTACACAGTATTCTAATAATAACGTAATGGAGTTTAAGGTATACCTGAAAGTAAATTGTAGAAACTGTCTAACAGCAAAGTGCAGTTATATGTTCTTTCTCTTTTTTTCTCTTTTATTCCCACCTAATTGAAGAAATAGTGAACCATTAAAAATAAGAGTAGTTGTTACTAATATTAAAATTGGAATTGGGGGAAAATTAAAAAAAATGTGTAAGCCCGTAAGTGCCACTTGTTCTTCTATGATATAGAAGTATTTATTGTCAGGCTTGTTTCCATTTTAAATTACAAGTCTGCATCTGTTTGGTGAACTGGTCAAAGAAACTGAAATTTTGAGCCACTTTCTAGTCTACGCTGTTCCTCTTTTGTGTGATGAAGTAAAAGGTGATGCAGCAGAGACACAATGTTTAGATTACACTTAGTCAGAGAGCACAAATTTCATTAACATCTTTTTATAATGGAAGTGAGTCAGGTCTCTTATTCCTAAGGTACTAGGGAAGCTGGTCGTTAAGTATTTATGCAGCTTCCTGTTCTATGAATAAGCCGGTAGAGCATTATATTTGCATCAGGTAAATTGATGATGTCATAATTTATGTTCAATTCCTTGCGTAACATAAGGATAAGCTAACAAATGTCAAGTACAACTTTAAAGATAGAGTTGATATTTGGGTCATCAGATCTAACACTCTATTGTAGTGGAAAGGACTGCTTGATGTCACTTCAGAAACATTGCTGTTACTCAAACAGTTTTTCTGAAATTTCTATATGAAATCTCTGCAGCAGTTAATGGAACACCAGTATGTACATTAGCCAACCTAAAATAGTTTCTCAAATGTTCTTAGCTATTGACTGGTGGATGTCAGAAGCTAATTTTTAGACCTAATTATACCTTTCTTACCCTGTAAAATGTTTTTCGGTTAGGGTTGTCCCTGAGAAAGAAAGAACACTTCAAAGGAATTATCAATTACTGTTGTGTCCTGGGATACATATGGAAATGCTGTCAAGGTTTTTTGTTTAAAAAGAAAAAAAGGCAAGCTTCATCTTCACGCTTTTAGAACCCTGGGGTGGAACAAAAGTGTTCTTCAAGTACTCCTTTTTGCAGTTGACATATGAGGGTCTGTGTGCTGTGTAAAATAGGACTTGTGGACTTAAAAACTGAGTGTTCTCTATGTGGACCAAACTAATCAATTCCCTTTTAAAACAGTTGGCATTTTCTTGACAAATTCACCATAAGAACAAAGCTCCTTTTTTAATATTATACTGTCTTTTATCAATAAAGTACCTCACATTTGTATAGTGATGCTAGTCTCACTAGCTTCCCTTAGGGATAAGGATCAAATGATCTAATAATGTTTCTCCTGTGTTGTCTTTCATCTGTTGGCATTCCTCTCTACCCCTCTGGTAGAGATACAGGCCTTTTCTGGCTTATCCGAAAAAGGTAATGCAGCGTCACAATTGGGTGGTTTTGGAGTGGTTTGTTTTTGGGTTTTTGGTTTTTTTTCCTTATATACAAACTTTTTGTGTCCTAGGTGAGCTTGTTTTTCACTCCTTGGCCACTAGTACCTATAAAAAGAATGTTCTTGTCTTATAATCCATTTGTTATCAATGAATTGATACAAATTCAAACAAAAAAGTTTTCCTAAAGTAGTTCCTAACTTCAACAGACAAATTTCGTGACGTGCTGCTGGTATACATGAAGAAAAAGAACAGAGCAGCATGTAAGGAACTAAAGATAGAGCTTTTTGCACAGATCTTGAAGTAACTGCATTGAGGAGTTACACTGCTAATGTATCACAAGAGAGCAACTAACTTTTCCTCTCCTTAGTGTCAACATCTTACATTTGATTTCCTAGCCTGTGAAGGTGGAATAGAGGTAACTGTCCTCTAATGGTATCTCCCAGCATCTTGCATCTCTGAGAAAATGCATTTGAAGTCTCTTTTGCTTGAAAGATCAGTACCACTAGAGGGCACTGGCCATTCACGCAGGGGCAGGAATTCTGAGAATTTCAGAAATCATAGGTTCTCTCCTTCCTCCCTTTATAAACTAATTTAAAATTATTTGCTATTTTAATGTATAGTTCATGTGAAGTGAGTAATGTCATTCTAATGATATATTAATAACTTCAAATTTGGGGTCATTATAGGCTGCTCAAACAGAAAGTGAGAAGAAATTAAAAAAAGAAGATAAGAAAAAAGAATTACAAGAATTAAATGAACTCTTCAAGCCTGTGGTTGCTGCACAGAAAATTAGCAAAGGTATGAGTAACTGAATTCTCTTCGTGTTCTCTTATTCATGTAGCTACTTCAGGTAGAATAACCCTTTGAAAATGCCAGTTCATTTTTAAATGAAGTAGATTGGTCTGTTTCCTTCTCTATCTAGGGTACCAAGTAGTTTGTCAGTAACAATTTGACTTCTTTTTAGGAAGTCATCTGGTGTTATTAGATCATTATGATATGGAAAGGTACATTGGTATTGACAGGGCAGCTATAGTTACTTTGCTATATTCAGGGTCGTTAATTATGGTTGAGTGGCATGATTTTGTGTGTGTGATGGTATTTGTTTAAAGCAGCCTGTCTCCCCAGGGAAACCTGAACATCCAACTATTACAAGGAATATAAAATGAAAATTAGTATTCAAATCAGAACAGTAAAAATTTTCCCATTACTTCTGTCCCACCTCACAGTTGACAGTAGGACTTGGTTTTGGAAATGTGGTCTTACTTGAACTCAGTTATTGAACAAACTGGTTTTGTGACAAAATGTCAGTTTACATGATACTTCTAGGAAGCTCTACAATTAGCTGCATGGGACAAAAAACAATCATTCTTTTAGGAATGAACAAATGTTATCAACTCTTTGACTTGTTAATCTTCTGGAACAAATGAACTTAATGCACAATAATTTTTGACAGAAGAAGTGTGATCTCCGTGTCTGTAGAGCAGACCTGCTATTTGTTCACTGTGGCACTTAGCAACAAAGGCCAATTTTCTGTTTATGATCCGCAGTGGTCAGTTTTTTCCAAATGAAGTAGCTCTTGACTTAAAAGTTATTTCAGAAGACTGATGTTGTCCTAATTAAAGGTTTGGCTTTCTGTTGGGATTGCCAACAAGGAAAGCTATATTTCCTGAAGTTCTTTTAGGGATCCACTCAGTGTTTAAAAACTAGTTTTTTAGTTAAGATTTTAAACAGGTGCTGCTGGACATACTCTAGCCACTGGTGACTTGCACCGAGCTTAAAATTAGCAAGTGAAAAGCTTGAGCTAAAAACCTTAGATGAGCAGTTAATGAATATGACAAATAAAGCATTTCTGATTTAGTCATGTCTCATAAATACATTTCAACTTGCTTTAATTTATTTTTTCACCTCCTAATGATCTAATCATTCCTTTAGTGGGATGATATTTACTTAAACTGTAGTTAGTTTGAGTAGTTCATACTAAAGTAACAGTTACTTATTTTGGGGGCTATAAGTAGTCATCTTATTTCTATTATTAAATAAAGTGGTCTGAATGAGTACAGGTTAGATTTTTATAATTTATTCTAGTGTGTTGTTGATCTATTAAGGAAAGGCTGACATCCAGAAGACGCTTTACTGTGTATTAGAGGCAAAAATAGCTTATTGTAAAAAAAAAAGTTGCACAGAGTTGTATCTTGTTGGTATTGTATGAATGAGTAATTCACTCAGGCACACTGCTCTCTGTATTTCTTTAAATAGTCAAGCGCCAGCATTGATACTTAGTGCAAATATCATGCTATACAAAGTAAGTATGACATGTTCAGGACATGGAGTATGTGCTGAACTTTGAATAACTTCCCTTTTTAAAAACGTGTTTTCATTCTCTACATATCCTAAAGACTGTATGATCCTAGACATTGTTCTCAGAACTTTTAATATACCGCTTTTCCTTTAAAATAGTATTAAAATATAAAAACTTTCTTCACTCAGGTGCTGACCCCAAATCTGTAGTTTGTGCTTTCTTCAAGCAAGGACAATGCACTAAAGGAGACAAGTGCAAGTTTTCTCATGATTTGTCTTTGGAAAGGAAGGGTGAGAAAAGAAGTGTCTACATTGATGCAAGAGATGAAGACCTTGAAAAAGGTACAATACTTCTAGCAAATTACTACTAAACTATTCTGATTCTGAAACTGGACTTCTAAGGTTAAAAATCTTATTGTGTTGTGGTTATGATCCTGAAGAACCTGGTCAATGACCAAGGCAACTCATACCACTACGTTCAAAATTATGAACAACAGTGAAACTTGCTTTAAAAATTGTGCTCACAAGCATTCTTTAGACCTTCTTTAGAAAAAGAAGTATGGCCTAGTGATATTGGATGGTGGTTTTTAAATTCTACTGTGTAAATCATACAGTATTTGGTCGGTCTTACAGTTAATGGTTTCTTCTAAGTACTCTGAAACAGAAGTGCAAAAAGAGGAAATGTAATGAGCCACCATAGCTGCCTTACAGAACTGTTACTAGTGTTTGCCCAAATGTGCACAGTTCTAGAATTCAGGATGCTTTGGAGTTTTTTCTGTGACTTAAGTCTCCTTTCCCCAAATCATTTGTTGGCAGTCTACTCTGGATTTTACTTTACTTAGCAGGGATTAGAGATTTTATAGTAAATAAAAATTTATTTTGTTTTTCCACAATTCATCAGGTCTTGGTCTTTATTTGAATTTTAGCCTGTGCTGTCCTAAATGAATATGACAGGATCCCATAGATTCACAACCACTGTTACTGTTGGTGATCTTGCTTCTTTTGCTGGTGTGGTCCCTTCTTTTAACTTTAACAGAGAAAGCTTGATATTATCTCTTTCAATCCTCAAGGTATATTATCTGCATTTCTGGACATCAGCCTCCAACTTTCTCTTTTTTTCAGTCATTTTCCTTTTCTTCTTGTCCCTTGTCCATGCTCAGTAGTGTACAGATGGAGTGACACATTTTTTAGTCTTTAACTGCAATGCACTCCATGCATGTCAAAATAGAAATTTCTAGGGCTTTTGAGGAAATTGTCTTGTGAGCAGCGTAGGAGAGTTTGAAAACTTTATTGTGAAAGCCTGAATTTGTTTTCTGTTCTGTAAACTAACTAAAATGCAAAAATTGCATATTAAAGCTGTTATTAGGAAGAAAAGCAACTTGACAGCATTGTTCAGTATTTGGAAATTTTTGTGAAGGCATTTCTTCTCTTTTTCTAGATACAATGGATAACTGGGATGAGAAGAAGCTGGAAGAAGTGGTGAACAAGAAGCATGGTGAGGCGGAAAAGAAAAAACCCAAAACTCAAATAGTATGTCCTTTTTTAATTATTGAGCTGTAGTAGAGAGAATTAACTGCAGACATTAGATATGGTCATCATTATGTAAAGACTTTGAATGGAATATTACAGCGATATTCTGAGTATACAGTTTGGTTGATAGTATTTCTGATAATTTATTTAAAAAAACCCAAACCACCCTGAAACACTTTCTCATCATAAACTATAAATGAATAGTAGATTAAGTGCTTTAAAAATAGAAATGCTAAAACAATCAGTAATATATCCAATGCATGCTTAAAAGATTCAAATATTGTGATTAGCTTGGTCTGTCATCTCTTCCACTGGGTGACATACAAGCATGTAAGTTTATATTTTCTCCTGTAAGCTGAAATTTACCAATTGAGAGTCATTTGTAGTTCCTGACCTCTAACTTCAATAATATTATTTAGCTTGTGCACTAAGTGGTATTATCTCTTTATCTCTTCTTCATGCTTCAGAGCTATTTCACCTTGTTTTCAGTACCAAATAAATATTCTATTGATACTGCTTAAATTTGCAGAAGTTAAACTTTGATATGGCTAAAGCACGAACTATAAATTGCTTATTAAAAGTTCCAGAATGGCATACTTACCTCAGGATCATGAGCTGGAAGGTTTAACATCTGGGGTAGATTCAATTTATTTTGATTTAAACTCTACTGATGGTAAGCAGGAAGAGATAGACTGTCAGCATGCTTTGACATGTGCAGCTGGGCTTACAGTAGTACACAGTTGTCAGTCATCTGAGTAATCCTGTCTTTTTAAATTGGGAATATATTAAGGGGAAAAAGCTGTTGATTTACATGAGTTTTAGATAATCAGTTGCACTTATTGTGTCTGCTTTTTTAGGAGCAATGCATTTCACATTTCTTCTGTTTTGAGCACTGAGTTACTGTACTTTGACAGGTAGCAGCTATCCATGTAGTGTAAATTGGTGGGGATGGAAAAAGAGAATGCAGCTCTAATAACCATTGTTTTATACAGGTCTGCAAATATTTCCTTGATGCTATTGAAAACAACAAATACGGATGGTTTTGGGTCTGTCCAGGTGGAGGAGACAACTGCATGTATCGCCATGCTCTCCCTCCAGGTTTTGTATTAAAAAAAGACAAAAAGAAGGAGGAAAAGCAAGATGAAATTTCTTTAGAAGATCTAATAGAAAAAGAGGTAAAGTTGTCAGACAGGTACCTTTTGGTGGTATTTGTTTTTGTTACTGTGAAGAAACCGTTGTAAATAACTTCCTAATTAATAATTAAAAAGCATAAAATGTTTTTATAGCTATATGAGCTAGGGTGAAGGATGTCTAGTATTTGATTCATGTTTTTGTTTAGAAGCTATTACCTAGTGAATAGGTTAAACTATAGCTGCATATTTAGTGTAGGTGTTGCTAATCCATTTTTAGGAGGCTTTTATTGCTTACTGCTATTTTTTCCTTTATTTATTACAATGGTTTCTATGAGCCTTTTTCATCCCCAACTCACTGCCTCCATAGTTCTCACATAACTCTGTAATGAGGAAGCCAGACGAAGAGAACGGGGCCTTCTTGAAGGCGTTATGTTGCTGCACTCCTGAATTCTGTCACCATTGCCTGGCCCTGTCAGTTTGAGGAGAACCTGAGCTATTATCATTGGGTTCTTTCCTCCTCCACTTTTCATGTTAACTTTCATGTCAACTTACCTCAGTAACTGGAAAATCATGTGCTGAGTCAAACTTGAATTTGATGGTGCATGTTTAACAGTGGTGAGAGTGAAGAAGGAATTAGCAAGAAATGTTTTCAATTAGTTTCTGGAGAAGAGTAATTAAATCTCTAATTTGTTATAGGCTTTGGAAACAATTTCTAGCATTAATCAGTCTCTTTACTTGACAGCGTGCTGCCTTAGGACCAAATGTTACCAAAATTACCCTAGAGTGTTTTATTGCATGGAAGAGAAGAAAAAGACAAGAAAAAATTGATAAGGCTGAGCAAGATATGGAGAGGAGGAAGGCAGATTTTAAAGCTGGCAAAGCACTGGTGGTATGTTCTGCACTCCAATTCTTAATGTAACAAGAAAGAGTAAATAAGGTTTTGCAATAAGGTAGCTGACCTAGAATTGCTTTGCTTTTTTCTTTCTTCTTTTTTTTTTCCCGCAGCAGTATAAATTCTATCAAGTAATAAATTAAGATTTCTTTTTATGTGACTAGATTAGTGGACGTGAAGTATTTGAGTTCCGACCAGAGCTGGTTGATGCAGATGATGAAGAAGCAGATGACACCCATTATATTCAAGGAATGGGAGAAGATGATGAGGTAAAGAGCAGTATTAGCTTGAGTAGTATTGCAAGTTACATTCAAGTTTGAAAACTTAATTTGAGAGCTCTTATATTGCAATCAGTAAGCCTGGTTCTTAATTTAACACTGCTGCAAGGTGTGTCTTGTCAAATTTTGGTGTCAAAAGGAAGACTGAAAAAATTTTATGGCAATCCTGCAGAAATGAGAATTTCTGTAAACAGTAATTCATGCAGGGCATCTTGGTTTATTTTTCAGATGGAAGACCCTGTGTGCGTAAATGATGTAGATTTGAACCTGTATGTCCCAAAGGCTGTGGACGAGACTGGTATCACTGTGGCTAGTCCTGAGCGATTCAGCACGTACGGTTCAATAGAGAAAGATGGTAAGTTCGTTATTCAGGAATCACTAATACAAGATGGAATTATTAAGAGCTTCCCAAAAGGAATTTTTTTTTTTGATCTGCTGAAAAGAAGTATTTTTCTAAAAACAAGTGGGGGGTGAAATTACTTTCAATTGAAGTTTAAATAAAAGGTAGTGTTTATGGCTGCTTCAAGTAGATCCTTAAGATGTTCGTTTTAGCAGTTTCTCTTTTTTTCAGATTTAGTAAATGACTGAATAAATAATACCCATGAAATCCAAGCTTTTCTTCATATTCTAGCTAGCTTAAGTTAGCTTGCAATTTCTTAGAGCAAAGTCTTGATCTTCGTGTGCTTGTGGAATGTGTACCCTGATATTTAAGACCCTGAGTGTTTTAAGCGTAGACGTGAGTAGGAGCAGCTCATTAAGTTTGACCCAGTTGTGAAAACAGCAGTTTGATGAGTTGGGAGTTTGAGTTATTTTTTTCATATTAATCAGGTACATGCAATTTAACCAATACAAATGTACATAAATTTTAAATAAACTAATTTCTTTATAGTTTCAAAACTTTACAGCCTGTTTAGTAGGGTTGTGAGCTAGTGATTAACAAACTTGTGACACTGAAATGTGTAAGAATTATTTTTATTTTCAGATAATAAATTAAGTGAAGCTTCTGGTGGTGATATAAACAGCAGTGAGCAAAATGATTTAGAGGAAGATAATGATGGAGATGGGGAGTTGGAAAATGGAGTCATTGATGCAGTTCCAGTTGATGAAAATCTTTTTACTGGAGAGGACTTGGATGAACTAGAAGAAGAACTAAACACTCTTGATCTAGAAGAATGAATTAAAAAGTTCAAGTGAGGAATTAAATCTATGTGACAACGTGAAAACTGACTTATTTTTTTTTCTCCTTTTTGAATAGAATTCTTAAACAGGATGTTTATGGTTATCCAGCTGATTCTGATGGGCACGTCATGTACCAGGAGTATTTTCCTTCAGTCTCACCTACTCCAATCTTGCCTCTGCTCACAGTAAAATATTCAGAGTAGTTCAGAATTACCTGACAGATGAATTTGCAGAAAATGAGGTTATAACTTTCAACTAAAAGTAGGAAGTGTAACTGCTTTGCCAGTATGCAAGTGGGCAATTTGGTACCAGGTACAGTATAAACATCCAGGTATACATTCTTCACCAGAACTGCATTTTTGTTAGTGATTGTGTTGATTTAGAAACTGCCCGAAGTGGTTTTAGGCAGTATGCTCTAATGGAGCTGATGCAGATTATGCCTCTTCAAGTGGTGATTAGCTTTATTTGATCAGCTGGATACGGAAGATACAGATTGTAAACTGATACACCATACAATACAATATGGTGCCCTCTGTTTAAAATGTTTTAAACTTTCCAATTGCCTTTTGCCAACAAAACTGTAAATAAAAACTATCAACTTTAACATACCTGTGTTGATTTTTCTCTCTCAAGTTAGGATATCATACCAAGCTATTAATAACTTCATTTTCTAATACAGTGATAAACATTTTTCTCTCTGGTTCTGACACAGAAGTGATGATGTTGGCTTGAGTTAAATTAGGGATAACTGCATTTACAATTTTTTTTTCTACACTTCGTGCAGTGTAACATTCAGCAGCTGACTTTTCCTGCCCCCACTACTGCTCTTATCTCCTACCCATCAGTTAACTGATTTAATACATGCTGTATATCACTCATTGCTATTTGAGTCTCATTCTTTCCCTGCTGTGTTTTGTATATTAGCGAAGACTTCAAGCTCTGCAGAGCAGGGATGTTACAGTCTAAAAAATGCCTGTTGCATCTTTGGTGTTTTGTAAATAACACGAAGTTCTGCAGTAATGAGTTGCCTCAAAGCAGAGCAGTGCTGCAGCCCATGTTGGGTACCCTGCAGAGGACACATGCTGCCAGGCTGAAATGAAGTCAACGTGCCCTTCCGAAATTCATCGGAACCCTGCCATAAAGATTTCTCAGTATTGGTGCTTGTTCAAGGGGACTGTAGGTTCTGCCTCCTTGCCATACTCCTAAAGGTACCTGCAACAGTATTGCTGTACTAATGATACTGTTTGTATAGATTTTTCTAAAGCTTTTAAATTACTACTTAAAGACCATTAAAATTCATGGCATAGTTAGTGAGCTTACTCGAACTGCTTTTGGGTGGTAATATTAGCTTGAATGCTTATTTCTGACCCTGCTAAACTGACTCTTGTGTCTTGAATGCTGTGTCTAAAATAGCTGACTTAGACTTTTTTTTTTTTCCCCTTTTTGGGATCTTTGGAATTTGTTTTCTCCTATAGGAACAAGAAGCAGTGTTTGGGAGAAAGAGGCCTCCTGAAATTGACTTCTAAATGTAAGTGTTTAAGGAAAAGCTGCAATATCAGATATAAATACTTATTTATGGAGATTTTTCTCCTATGGCCATAAACAGTGTTGACAAATTATTGTATTATGCTGGCCAGCAAGAGGATACCTGGATATCAGGACACTTAAGAATGCAATTCATATTTGAATGTATGATGCATAATTTTTTGAAGTTGTATATTTTAAATGGGAATAAATGTAATTTAATCATCAAGGATGAAAATGGCTTTCTATATTTTGTGTCTTACAGGCTGGTATATTTTATATAATGCTGATTTCTATAATACTAATTTGTTTCACTTTTCTAAATAGGTGAAATCCTTGCCACAATTGTGTCAGTGTTGTTAATTGCATTTTACAGTGGAGGAATGACAGGGTAACTCATACTGATTTCAACAAATAAAACAGTGGCATAGATGGCCAGAGTGAGTGCGTTGGCACTGTTTCGGGTCTAAAGGGCTCAGTTGTGGTGCATTACTCCTTCATGCATGTGTCCTTTAAATGTTAGAACAGTGCCCTTGCATAGTATTTAAATATGCTGGATAAGTTAGTTGAAGAAAAACTTACTTTCATAGGCAGTAGTTACTGACAGATGACTTCACGTGGTCAGCAAACAATAGTTTGCTACCCCTTTTTGGTTTTCACCCTTTCCTCTCAACTTATTCTGGCACTTCTGGCTGGACCTGTTCTAGCCTCTTGGCTTGGTTGGTCTGCCTAGATTTCTAACCATGAAAGGAGGGTGACTGCTTTCAAAGAAGTTTTTGTTAGTGTAGCGTTCAGGCATACTTCTAAGGATTAGCAGCAATGTGCTGCTGCTTGTTCCTTGTGCTTGAAGATAGGCGTGAATATAATCTGTTAAATTCTCAATCTTGTGAGTTAAAGGCGACTGTGTTTGCTGCTGATGTTAGTCAATAAATGCTCAATTAAAAATTAATGCAGAGGCCTTACTTAGGGTGGATTAATTATTAATAGTTAGGGAATGAACACTGTGATAGAATGGAGTCCACCTGAAAGTGACTTCCCACTGCATTGTTCCTATTGATGCAAGTTTCCCAAAATTAATGTGATGTAAAGTGAATGAATCACTTATGGAAAAATGAGGTGATAGAATCTGAATCCTAAAATAGCAGCATCTTCACTTTGTGACTTTCAAGTTTGTATGGGTAAAAACCACAGTATTTCACTGTTAGGAGAGCAGGAGGAGAGCAGGAGGAGACACTTAATGGGTTGAGGTTGGGCTGCGTGGGATCATTAGCCAGGGAAGAAACATCTCTGCAATAAACTTCATTCCTGTCTCTCGCAGCCTGCACCACTGCTTGCATCGTCTTGTTTTTGTCTTAACTTAAATGAGCACTATGTGAGAACTGTGGTGTAGCCATGGCTTTAACAGTTCTTGAGGAAATATGCTAGTGTAGCACTCTGCCTTCACAGCACCATGTTACTAGACACCTGAGTGGACAAAACCAATTTAAAAAATGCTGGAGAAAACCCATGCTTCTCCTTCCTAGTGTTTGCTTTTCGGGGAGTAGAGTATTTGTTGGCTTTAAATTGTGATTTATGTTAAAATCCCATTTCCATCACCCACAGAAACTGCTTGACCAGCTTAAACTGACTAGCTTTAAATTCTCTTAGTATTTTTTTTTTGTGATCTCTGATTGGATTTTATGCTTGCCATTGCAGTTATTGTAAGAGCTCCCTACTTGTTTTTTAATAAAAACTTCTGATAAAGGCCTGGAAAAAAATAGGAGAAAAATTAAATGTAAAGACTGACCATAACTGTTACATTATCTACTAGTTGTTTGCAACAGAAGTGTTGCCATTTCTTAATGGACAACACTCCTCAACTGCTTTTTATCAGGGGGAGGTTTTACTGTTGATAAACTTCAGATGAAGCAGTGGTACTTTTCTTGGCAATTCAGTATTGTCAGAATAAATCATACAGAAATAACTTAAACAAATTAGTACATTTTAATGCATATTTTCTTTCACAGTTCTTTAGTCAGATGTGTGGGATAACAGGTGTCAAAAACTTATGTCTCAGGGATTCTGAAAGCTGATTTCTACTTAGTTTGCAGAGTTTATGGCTCCTTTTTAAAAATCACCGGAGTATAATACGCAATGCAGGCTTAAATATTTTGTAAGCCTATATATCTTGCAAATAACATACTTGGAAGTTCCATAAACAGTGTGTGTTATTCTTGTTCCATGTGTTGTTTTTGCATAACTTACTGAAACTGTAGAGTGATTAAGTGACTAAATCGAAAATGTTACAAAGCTAGATTGTTCTTTCCCTCACAGTGAATATATTACAGCCCTAAGCTGAGAGCATGAGATGGCTCTCATATATATTCACCTGAAATATCTCAGTAGAAATACCCCTTGAAAAACACCAATAAGAATAGGAAGAGAATTGGAAAAATAACATCTGTCAAGGCTAGAGGAGCTGCAAAAAAAACCCCTGTTCCAGCAGCAGCACTGCATCAGACCAAGAGACCGTTTATCCCGCTCCAAAAACCAGACACACGGGGACGAAAGAGGTAAGAAAAGGACAAGCTCATGGACTTCCCAGGAGTGCTCGTCACTAGTGTAGCCTCCAACTTTCAATCTAGGTGATTTTTCTCAGCCACGTGTATTTTGTATCCATTGATGGCTTTCCCTGCCAAGTTCATTCCCTCTCTCCCCCCTGAATCCCTATACATTTTCAGCATCTTTTGGAAGCCCAAGAGTTCCACAGCTCTGATACATCTGGTTTTGAACATGATTCCTCCTAGCTTTTATCATTAGATGTCTAGGGGAAAATGCTTTGGGGAAGTGATTTCCTGTGCCTTCCTTTGTTTTGACTTGACGCCAAGTAGAGAAAGTGGATATAAAAAAAGGTGTTGATATATCTCAGTTCTGAGGAACACGATCTCTTGATGTACTTCAGTGTTAAAACAATTATTTTATAAAACCAGAAACTTTCTCTCTTAAGGTGCGTGATTCTTTGCAACCGATAGGCCTTAATCACCAAAATCTTTAATGAAGCAAATAGTCTTTGTTCCCAGTTAGGTACCGGCTGTATTTTATGTAGCTGTGATCACATTAAGTGCTTTTACACTGATGTCTGCAAATTGCCCTTCGCTTTTTCCCTCACACTAGTATTACAGGCTTAGAAGTGACCTTGGCTTAGTCTGTCAGTTTCAGTTCTTTCATTTCAATAGATGCTCTGTCTTTTTACAGAGAGTGGCTGTTGCTGGTATTAGCAATAAGGCGAAGATGTTTTATTCATTTATGATGTTATAACCCTTATATGTGAAAACAATAGGCTTCTTCAGAGCATGCTATTGAAAGGAATGGTGAAAATAATCAGTTCTTTTGATCATAAAATAACAGCATTTCATTTCTGTTAGTGAAAGAGACCTAGAGACCTCAGAGGTAATCTTTTTATTTTATATTTGTGATGGAAAATGGTTATAGAGTGTTGTAATACATTTGGACATAAGCGTCAGCAAATCTGGCTTAAGAATTATGTTCCCAAAGTACATGCAATCAGGCTTCAAAAATGAGATGGACTCCTAAATTAAAACAAGATACAATGGAAACGAAAGCATCACAGCTTTCCTTAAAAAATAATCCTCAATTGCTATATAAAATGCACGGAAAGAAGCAGAAGCATTCCTGAAGGGAAGAGAGGAGCAAATTATTATAGATGGCTGACAAGGCAAAACAGTATTCTCTGTGCAGTCAGCCATTCGTGAAACGTGTTGGACTGTTTTGGAATGAAACTGTATTGTCAGCATATAATATGGGTGTAGCGCATCTTTTGTATTTGTAGAAGGTCAGAGTAAAACCTCACATTCCCCAGGCCTCTAATAAATTTTCACAGGCTTGCTATTCTAGACCTTTTGTCCTGTTCATGTTTCATCTTCATTCTTGTTTCATTTCTTGGTTTACCTTCTGACACTGAGGCTGGCAGTCTCGTGCTCTGAACGCTGCATGTAAAGATCAGATCAAAGACATTATGGTAGCATGGTCTCCAAGCAATAATACAAATCACTGCAAGCTCTCCATCAGTGTTTTCTACCAATCTTAGTAATGTCTGGCATGCCAAGTAGTTTAGTTGTCGTGGTTTGGGAACTGTAAACTACTTAAGAAAAAGATGAATTGACCTACACTTGAAAAATTCTATAGCTGCAACTTAATGCCTCCTTCAAATCAGATCACAGCAAAGTTTCTAGGCAAGAAACCTTTAATCTTCATTCTTCAGCACTTTCTTTTGTTGTGTTCTCTCTCTTCTGAGTATAAACACTACATAAGGGAAGGTTTTTTTCCGACTGACCTCACTAATCCATAAGAACTAGCTTAGTAATGGTGTAAGACAGCTGGCTGCTCTCTCCCTGGAGGCTCCGTTCACAGGCGCGGACCAGAGTGCAGTGTTTCCCGGCAGCATGCTCTCCTCGTGGCTCTAAACATTCTAGGGGTTTGTTTAGAAAAGGAAGAGGAGGAGGATTAGGAAAGCTGGTCAGAAAGGACATAGCAAAGATCCTGTCTCCTCAAATGTCTGTCAGACTAGAGTCAAAATAAGAGGGGATAAACTATAAGGGATGAAAACTTTTTCCTTCAATAAGAACCTTGTAGGTGCCAGAACTACGCTCTGTGTCACTAGTATCAGCCTTAGACCACAAGCTCTTCACTATTTTTTTGTGTCAATACAAAAAACCTGTGTTCTATAAATATCGATTCTAGATTTTGTGTCCCATGCAGTGTCTTCCACACAGAAATACCAAGTTGCAGTTGTACAGAATACTTGCTATACATAAATAACGGCCCATTCTTTGTACTTACGGGGAGGCAGGGAGAAGTGGAATGAGGAGTCTTCCCCCAAGACAGCAAAAAGGGAAAAGCTTTTAAATGTGCTCTTTATTCAAAGCACAGAAGTGTCTGCAACTTCTATCACTGATAGATAGCTGTTGTCATAGTTAACTGGCAGGCATCTTTTTGACGTGCAAAAAAAGTTCTTTAACCAGCAGCATCCTGTTGTCGGCGTTAACTGGCAGGCATCTTTTTGACAGATGCAAAAAAAGTTCTTTAACCAGCAGCATCCAACTGGATATAGAACATCAAGATATAATGGCTTTCAAAGCGCGGGTGAGTTTGGGTGTTTAGTTTGTTTTGGGAGAAAGGGGATTTTTGGATGGGGAAGAGGGAGGAATGTGGGTGAGTTTGGGTGTTCAGTTTGTTTTGGGAGAAGGGGGATTTTTGGATGGGGAAGAGGGAGGAAGTTTGAACTCTAGGGCATTC
Source organism: Pterocles gutturalis (assembly GCF_000699245.1). NCBI lineage: Eukaryota > Metazoa > Chordata > Aves > Pterocliformes > Pteroclidae > Pterocles > Pterocles gutturalis. The sequence goes on from NW_010140917.1 coordinate 17,093, forward strand.
TGTCAGATGGTAACATGTCTTCTGAAGGCAAGAGGCCAGAGCTGGTGGCTGAGCTGGCTTGTCAAGGCCCAGGATACCTGGGCTCAAACACTTGAAGCACTTTTTGAGAGAGAGAGGGAGGGAAATAATTTTTTCATGGCTTGTCAAGGCCCAGGATGCCTGGGCTCAAACACTTGAAACACTTTTTGAGAGAGAGAGAGGGAGGGAAATAATTTTTTCCATGTCAGTTTGTCTTACTGTAATCCTTTAGTGCTTTATCAGGTAGAAAGGTACTTGGCTCTACTTTACTGCATTGCCTTTTAATTTTAGTGCTTTATCAGGTAGAAAGCTGCTTGGCTCTACTTTACTGCATTGCCTTTTAATCCTACTTGCATCCTGTTATTATTTTGCTGTATAATTCTTCAACACATTTAAACTCTGAACTCATTAGGAAGCATAGAGCAGTCTGAAGAATAATTTTTCATATTGCTAACAAGGGAATTCTTCATAAGTTTTAAACTTGGTTTTGTTCCAAATTCTTAAGCAAGAACATAGAAGTGTTACTGGAATACAGGAGCACGAGGATAGATGCTTCAAGGCAAGATGTGGCGTTATGTTTCCGGAGCAGTAAATTAAAAAGCAAAGATGCCTGTTCTTTGAGACTGAGCTTTATTAGATTGCTTTGAAATTGCATTATTAAAATTCATAGAAAAAAATGTGAAAAAATTCTCAAAAAACAGGGAATAAAGTTGTACATAAACTGTCACCCTTCTACTAAACAGATTATTTGCACTAACACCAGGAATGGTAATATCTCTGTAGCAGGAAGCAGTGATCTCTGGTATTTCTATATCATCAGAAGCAGGCAAGAATCTAAGAAAACTAGAAAATGCCTCCTCTTCTGGAAATTCTCCATAAATGGAAATATACTGCCAAGTGACCCTTGTCCTCTGTGCCTATAGATCCTGCTTGCAGGGAAGCGTTCAGTTTCTCTTTGCTCCTAGTAGAAAACTGTTTCAGAAGCATTTCTGCCAGGCGTAGTCACTTCCACTTTCTAAATAAAAACTCTCTGTATGTTCTAGGAATGTGCTCTGTATGCATCTGCTGTGGCTGATGGCCCCATCAGAAAGGATGGTGCTTAAAACTGTCTGAAAACAATGACAGGCAAAAGAAGGGAAAGGTTGTTAGGACAGAAATTTAGATGAAACTAAGAATAAGATGACAGACAAAGAATGATTTCTTCCTCACCTTTGTGGAACTGTAGAAAAGCAGCTTGTTGTAGAGGATCTTTTGTGAGTGTAAAAAGGTCGAGTTAAATTCATGGCATTCAGTGAGCAATGTGCCTTCTCTGGAAAGGAAGAAAAAGGTGGAGGAGGAAGTGATGAAGAGATAGTAGGGATGATTACTTATTCAAGCATATTATTAGCACTCTTTCATTAATTGTGCCCACTGTGTATTTACTAGCTCTGCAGGATAAAATCAGAAGGGTGGCTTGGGAAGAAGCGTAGGTCTAATCTCAGGATGCAATCAGCCTACAAAGGAGCTGCCAGCGCAGTAGGAGCTAGTGCAGGGAGCTGGAGCTTTTTCATCCAGTGGGCTGATGTTGCTTAGCATCTATGGAGCTTTTTCAGGAGAGTAGGAGAAGCAGAAACACAGAAACACCTTCCGTACACAAAACACATGTTCCATGCAAGATGAAGGAGCAAAGAAAGCCTGTGCTTTAGATATTTCCTATCAATAGTTTTCTTTTCCTACTCTAGAAGCAGAAAGCCAACTCCGTTACACTCTAGATTAGCAAATTCTCCCCAACCCGTTCTAGAAAGCTCTGCTGAGACCTCTCCCACCAAAAGAAAGAAGACACCCACCCTGCCTGTCTCCTGAGTGCTCCTTCACCATGGTCAGCCGAGGGCGCCTTGCTGATTCAGGAGGTAGGTGTGGCGACTTCCCAGGCTTTCCCCTCGGGGCTGCTGTGGTCCCACACCCCAGCCCTTAATGGAATAGGGCGGTGTTTAACCTTCTGTCTCTCTCTTGCATCTCATATACACATGGATATTATGAAAACATTTTTGAGATGGTGTAGAGAATGTTAGAGGCTGGGTTTTTTCCTGATCTGTTTCTCCTTATTGCATTATTTCCTGTCGATCCTTTTCTCTAGAGTAAAAATACTGTTTAAAAATATATTTACAAAATAAGTATTTAAGTCTTTGGAGGAGTTACTGAGCAACATCAGGATATGTTTGTTTGGTAGATCTGCAGAAGTGCTCTGTGAAGCAGAAACTGAGACACGCACATGACTTTATAATGACTAATTTTGCCAGACTGAATAAATATGAATCCTTTTGTAAATCAAGCAGAGCTGTCCCTGAATTTGACGCTATAAAATCCTAATGTAAAAAAAGTCCTGGTGATCAACTAGCATTCCGTAAAACACAAGAAGGGGATGGTGGAAAGACATTGACTCATACTGAAGTAAATACAGATATCAGTACTGAACAAATAGGAAAAAAATTCTGGTACAACTGACTTCCTTTTGAACTGGAAGACTTCAAACTCCATGCTGAGAGTTGTTCACCCACAGAAGCTGATTTAAAAAACATAGTCATACCCTCGTTATCCTGAAAAACCCATTGCTCTATAGCCTGTGGCTAAGGACGGCTTTTGCGTAACAACTGAATGAGATCTTGCCGATACGGTGAATTGCTCATAGGAGCAATAAGGCAAATCGAGATTATAACATCACCGTAGTGGTTTCCTTGTGTTTCTCACCCAGTAGTAGTGCTTCCATACTTTTCAGATTGAATGTTTTTTTCCAAGAAAACAAACATTAAACAGGATAGAAACAAAAGGCATCAACTGACCAAAACAAAATTACACATAAAGTCCATCGTTTTGGTCAAGTTAGGCTTGCTTTCTGCTGCCTTGTGAGAAACTGAGTAATTTCCTAAAAGATCTGTCCAGGGCAGCTAAGCCGCTTTACAGGTCCAAGTGTCTGAGTGGCACAAGAGCAAAACTCCCATCGTTGAAGGCTTTTCTGGGAGACTAAGTAGTATCGATGAACGAATCAGTGGTAATCCTTTCTTTGCTCCAGATACTAATACTACTGATACTGTAAAGTGGTGGATCTTCTAAGAGGCTGAAGCTTATCACTTACATCCAGGACATCTTGCTGGACCTTTTAAGTCAGACCACTGTGGCTTGCACATTTGCAATTTCTGCCAAATTATAAGACTCTCTCCATTTCTTGCTGGTGAGGAGGAGACATAATTGCAAAGGAGAAATATCCTGAAATACTCTATCCATGTTACAGGTTGGAGACGTGAGAACAGCAAAAAAATGAGTACATGTCAAACAAAAGTGCTTTACATCTTGCCAAGTTTTACTCAGCTGCGTTAGTAACTAGTACTATGAGTACAAACTAACAAGACTAACAACAACTTGTAACAGGAAATTAGTTTTATCTCTTGTGAATAATGGGAAGCCGTTCTTTAAATGCCAAATAATTCAAAAATAATTATATTCAATTATAAATACAGATAAAAATTTTGTTGTCTTGTTAAAAGGAAGCTGAGTTCTTCTGCCCCCTTCTTGGTGGTTAATTTTTACCACGGAGTATCTTAGTAGCCTGTAAACCGGAAACTAGAGATAACAGGAGAGTAAATATAGAAACATACAATTCATTTGTTTACATTCTGTAACATGATCTGAAGAGCTGCTATCTGTTAATCATGCTGAGAACTAAACAAGCTAGAAAAGAAAAACTGCAGCTTCACTGAAAGGGTGTTTTCTGCTTTGCATTAACAGCGAAGTCTGGTTTGGGCTTTCATTCCTCTGTCCGTGATTCTGTCAGACAGCAGCTCGATCCAAGCAATGGAATCAATCACTCGCTCTCTTCTGCGACAGAAAGTACTTCCCTTCATTTACAGTAAGCGTGGCTCTGATGAGAAGTATAATCCCAAGCCTGTGCACTTCATTTTTTTCCCAAGTGGAGGCCGGGGGGTGTAACACCATATAGGGAGATGTGTCTGTGCTCTCAGGCTGTCTAGACTGATTGACTCTGATTGTGTTCTGAATTAAGGCCAGACAGCAGCGACGCCACTGCCGCCACCGCTTCCGCTTGCAACCGGTGACTAAACTTGGTGGGAGCGGAGCAGGCGCTTGGTGCTGAGTCAGGGAAATAAAAGGCTGCTTCACCTTTCTCAGCCCAAATGATGGGAGAAAGCAGATATGCACAGAACAGCTGTTGAAAAAAGCAATTATCTTCCTGAAGAGAGGAAATGGTTTGAAAAAAGATTTCCCTGAGGATGAGTAACCCCTGACTCTGTGTAAAGTCTGAGTTATTCCTCTGGCCTGTCTTGTAGTAGTTTGCTGACAATGAGCAGTAATCCCGCACAGCCAATCTTTAGGAAGCTAAAATTTATCATTTGGTAAAACAACTCAAATATCTTAAAAATAACTTATCCTTTGCTGCTTGTGCAATGTTGTAAAGTTATACAATCAAGTAGAGAAAAGAAATCCTCCTTTTCCCCGAGCTACTGACTTAGTTATCAAAGTATACATAAGACTTTTTTCTTTCTTTAGTTTATTGCCCTGTCTATTTGCTAGAATTTGTGAACTTATTAACCCACCTGCAGTTCTGCTTTGGTCAGGTCTGTGCTATAACAGCTATGAGAGAGTCGTCGGTAAGTAACAATGGAAGTAAACCTTATTAATGGTATAAGGAGTCAGCTAAGTTAGGAAAATCAGCAGCAAGTATCAAGTCTAGGTATAGGAACTCTCCTCCTATCCTTGAGGTAAGTAGTAGCAGGCTTGTCAAGAATCCATGGTGTACAATGCACCTTACATATTTTACATCCAGCTTTTAAAAGGGTGTCATTACTCAGCCTCTTTCTTTTAGTCTCTTGTATTTTCTGTTGGCTTCTACTTAACTTAGCTTGCACATTAGCATAAAATCTGACTGTATAACAATACTGAAGATTTTAAATTAAACTGACTTTCTCTATTCATTTAGTGAGATATTGAAATGGTCACCCACTATCAATGTTCAGTTCTTCCCCCTGGAATCCTTTATATAATACATGTTTTTTCTTGTCAGCTTAAATATCATGGTATCAGTGAATGTGGGCTGATTGGACACTACTTAGAAAAAAAAACAAAAACAAAACCAAAACAAACCACCAGTGACTGTAAATTTGCACTCCAAAGGAAAACAGGAAACTGATACTAATTCTGAGATGTGATTCATTACCTGATGATGAAGAAAGCACTTTTTTTTTTTTTTTTGTGAAAGGTCCTTGGGTTCTTTCAAGGAATACTTCATTAAAAGGAAAAGAAGACAGACAATGTTAAATGCACCTAGTTCAAAGTTTTAATATCCTACTTTGTCTACATTGAATTAAGCCAATTGCATCAAGACTTCAGGAATACTGAATGATTATGAAATCATGTCTCTCTTCAGTAGGTTAACCAGCAGTTCTTTCACAAACATTATGCTTCTGACTGTATGGAGTTAAGTTGCCTACCAGCATTCCTGATTATTTTAATTATTTTCTGCCATGACTGCTATCCATTGAACAAATTCTCAGTAAGTGGCTTCTAATTTTGCTTGCTCTGGATCTTGTTAGCTCTACCTGACGCACCTGACTTTTTAGAAATGAGCCAGCAAAAGTCCACTTACAGTCAATTTAATAGGTTCCAACGTAAAATGATCTCTTCTAGAATCTAAGTCCGAAATTTCACCAGTGGTTCAAATGTTTGGGGGGGAGTTATACCAGTATTTTAGAAAGACACTCTAACTGATGTAATTTTCATTCTTTAAATTAAACAAGCCCTTTAAGGTAGGATTTTCAACTTCTTGTTGCAGCTATTGTGCTGGAATTCATCACTTCTGTTCAAGAGGCCTCAAGATAGCCTCTCCCCAACACGATGTGTTTTCTGAGGCTTTTTTATATAGCTTTGTGGATTTTCATATGCTTATTTTATAAATTATTTCCTTTCAGGATTCCCTTAACTTCTGTCCCTGGGTAAATATGTATAGCTTATTTTTAATTTGTATTTAGGGCTTGAAACATGGTTATTTCTTCCTTTACTTTTTATCATGCTCACATGAGAAAAGCAAAGCTAGTTTAGCCTTTTGGTGGCAATAGCGTGGAACTGATTACATGGTTAAAGGTATTGGGTTCTATGAGTCAATATCCCGAATTACTGAGTTAATTCCACTTTCTAGGTCTTCCTGCATGTTTTCTTTTTCCTGAAACGCTGCTACCCTGAGCCGCTGTTGAACTCCCCTGCAGGCTGATGCAGACAAGGCTCTGAGGGATGGGACAGCACTGGACCCTTCTCCCGCAGACGGCGAGTGCAGTGGTAAAACAGGAGGGGACAGTTCAGCCTGGGAGGTTTCACAAACCCAGTTCTGCAGACCCCTGCACCTGCTGCTGGCATCCCTGCCCCTGGTGGAGATGCTGCGGGGCTCTGCCGTCACCCTGCGATTTTAAATTCCTTCATTTAACATCCTCTCAGTCTGAAAATCGTTGCTTTCCACCATGGATGGGTCCACACTGGCACTTACTTCCCTGTTTGTGTTTCCAGATGTCTCCAAGACTGGGTAGGAAGGCATTTCAGAGAGAGCCGTGCCAGGAACGCCTTTGTTAGACAAAGTCTGGATACATCCCCCTCCTATTCCCACCGCTTCTCCACTGCACTGCACCTCTGCCAGGGTTCGCGCCCCGCAGAAACTGTTTGAAGGCAGCCCCCAGGGCAAACACTTCTCCCTCCCGGCTGGGCTTTACTC
>NW_010140918.1:0-554 GCF_000699245.1 Pterocles gutturalis
AGTTGCCCACCGTGCCGTGGCCACCAGCAGCAGGTGTGTGGTTACAGGTTGCCACCGTGGCCACCAGCACCAGATAGACATGGCCGTGAGTTGCCCACCATGGCCACAGGTTGCCCACCATGGCCACCAACACCAGATGTGTGGTTTAGTTTGCCACCGTGGCCACCAGCACGAGGGATGTTGTAGGTGGCCACCAGACACCAGATTTTGTAGGTTGCCACCATGGCCACCAGCCACCAAACACACGTGGCCAAAGCTCACCCACCGTGGCCACCAGCCCCCCGATGTGTGGTTGCAGGTTGCCACCATGGCCACCAGCACCAGACACACATGGCCGCAACTTGCCCAGCATGGCCACCAGCCCCCAGATATGTTATTGTAGGTTGCCACCATGGCCACCAGCCACCATAAGTGTGGTTTTAAGTTGCCACCATGGCCACCAGCACCGGATATCTTGTTATAGGTTGCCACCATGGCCACCAGCATCAGATACATGGTCGTAAGGTTGCCACCACAGCCACCACCACCAGATAAATGTTATTGTAGGTTGCCAC
>NW_010140918.1:649-2302 GCF_000699245.1 Pterocles gutturalis
GTTTATTCCAGGAGCCCTCCCCCACCGCACGGGGATGGCAGATGGGAGAAGATGACCCCCGGTGGGTTGGGGTTTTTTTGGGGGGGCGAGGGGACACGGGACGCGGGCAGGACCCTTGGTGGCCCCTGTGGCTCAGCCGTGGCGGTTCTTCCTCATGGTGTGGTGGATCCAGGCGGTGAACTCGCAGACGCGGCTGTAGACGCCGGGTTTCCCCCGCTGCCCGCACACCTGCATCCCCCACGACACGATGCCCTGCAGCTCCTCCCGGCACACCAGCGGGCCCCCCGAGTCGCCCTGGGGGGGGGACAGGAACCCCGTGAGAGGTGGGACCAGGCCTGGGACCCCCAACCCACCCCAACTCCACCCCATGGGGACACCTCGACCCCGTGGTTCTCCATTGGGAACCACCACAACCCATGGGGTCAACGTATAGATGGAGACCACCATGAGCTATAGGGTCAAGGGGTGGATGGTCCCACTGGTGGGACCCCCAACCGACCCCAACTCCACCCCATGGGGACACCTTGACCCCATGGGGACACCTTGACCCCATGGTTCTCCACCAGGAACCGCCACAACCCATAGGGTCAACATATGGATGGAGACCAGCATGACCTATAGGGTCAAGGTATGGAGACCACCATGTTCTATAGGGTCAAGGGGTGGATGGTCCCACTGGTGCGAGCCCCAACTGACCCCAACTCCACCCCATGGGGACACCTCCACCCCATGGTTCTACATCAGGAACCACCATGAGCTATGGGGTCAAGGTATGGATGGAGACCACCATGACCCATGGGGTCAAGGTATGGAGACCACTATGTTCTATAGGGTCAAGGGGTGGATGGTCCCACTGGTGGGACCCCCAACCCACCCCCAACTCCATCCCATGGAGACACCTCCACCCCATGGTTCTCCACCGGGAACCACCATGAGCTATGGGGTCAAGGTATGGATGAAGACCACCATGACCCATGGGGTCAAGGTATGGAGGAGACCAGCATGACCTATAGGGTCAAGGTATGGAGACCATCATGTTCTATAGGGTCAAGGGGTGAATGGCCCCACTGGTGGGACCCCCAACTGACCCCAACTCCACCCCATGGGGACACCTCCACCCCATGGTTCTCCACCGGGAACTGCCACAACCCATGGGGTCAACGTATGGATGGAGACCACCATGAGCTATGGGGTCAAGGTATGGATGGAGACCACCATGGAACCCAGGTGGCCCCTATAGCACCCATGGGGCTTGGGGGGGGGGGTCCCTATAGCACCCCGTGCACCTATGGAACCCAGCTGGTCCCTATAGCACCCAGAGGCCCCTATAGCACCCAGGGGTGTGTACACTGTATGGGGAGAGGTCCCTATAGGACCTATGGAACACAGGTGGTCCCTATAGCACCCGTAGGCCCCAAGGTGCTTGGAGGGGTCCCTATAGCACCCATAGGTCCCTATAGTGCCCATGGGTCCCCACGGTGCTCGGAGGGGTCCCTATAGCACCCATCGGTCCCTATAGCACCCATGGGTCCCCACAGTGCTTGGAGGTGTCCCTATAGCACCCATAGGTCCCTATAGCACCCATAGGTCCCCATGGTGCTTAGTGGGGGTCCCTATAGCACCCATAGGTCCCTATAGCCCCCATAGGGACCC